>NW_027174113.1:0-149740 GCF_000499845.2 Phaseolus vulgaris | reverse complement strand
TCACGCCACTAGAAGGATGGTTGCTCCTAGATGAGTGTGCTGCCGCCACTTGAGGACACCATGGATCCTTCAAGATAAGACTAGAGAAGAAGGCTCAAAAGCTCTCCAATGCTCACTCAAAAATTGAGTATAGTTTCTTTACTCTCATTTCAATTTGAATTGTACAAGCTAAGCACCTTTATTTATAGCCTAGAGGTGCTGAAAAATAGGTGGAAAATTTCAAATAAACTCATTTGAAATTCCCACCAAAACAAGTCACATGGGAGGTGTGACCTTTTTCTACTATGACACTCCTAAAAACTACACCTACACCACTCTCCTAAGTCACATGGACAATGTGACTTTATTTTACATTTTCACACTCCTTTATTTAATAACCACACCTCCTAAAACTATACAAGAGTATTTCAAGCTTGGCCTTGCCCTCATGGATGGACTTGGGCTCTTTGGGCTTTGGCCTTCTTGGGCTTGGCTTGGGCTTTGGGTTTGGGCTCATCTTTTATTTTATGTCTTCTTTTAATTTTGAGAAGACTAGAAGGAAGAACTTCAAATGTGAAGGTGGATGTCCTCTTCCTCCATTAATAAAAGCCTCCTTTATTTGATTCTCATCAACCCGTCAGCTAGGGACACCTTCCTACTGGCTACCTATGGATTCCTGCAAAGAAGGACAAAAGGGCGCCCTAGCGGCCGTTTGCACTCCGACGCTCAAGTCAGCTAGCAAGAAACACCAAAAACTCTACACCTCCGTATCGGAGCACCGTGAGTGGCACTCTGAAGGTGGTCAAAAGAAACTGTCTATATTGTATATTTTCTCGTTCTGGCAAACAATCCTTCTCTAGTCCCTTGTGCGTAGCCTGCAGGCTCGAGCAAACAAGTAGAGTGTGTTCTGGGAAAATTTGCCAAAAGTTCGAACCCTGTTTTCCCACGTCCAAGGTTCTATTTAAACTACTATACCATTTAAAGCGTCTTAAAGCGCATTTAAGGTTATGAAACGTTCTGCGCCTTTAAGACGTTTAAATCGCTTGGAGCATTTAAAGTACCTTAACGCTCGAAACGTAAACTTTATTAAATAGCTTTAATTACCTTATACCTGACAAATTGACGTTTCTATTCTGATTGGCTGCTATTACACGTGGAGGGCCTCACAGCACCGTGACCCCACTTGGGGGTATTTCCTCATGTGAGTCCTCCTACCTGGGAGTGCATCTGCGCAAGGGGTGACTTTTTGGGTGCCAACTCATGCCCCCAAACATCTAGTCACTCACTTTGAGAGCGTATCTACCTTCCTCTCGTACCCTGCACCTGGCTACCCTTGGGCGTGACCCTTCTCATGAGCCGTAACTATCCCAAGGGCTTCTCTGGGGCGACACGGGCACTTCACGAGTCCGATTGCTCTCCACTGGCACTATTACTATGGCCTTGAAGCCACCTTTCTCTTCTCTTTAATGCTACCCCGGGTTTGAGGGGTTTGAGGCCTTCCCACGGCGTCACTCCCTCCACGGTCTTTCCTACCCATGGGTATCGGGGAGCAACACTGTGGTTGCCTTGCTTTTGTGACATTTACCTTGGCGACGCCTGCTCTAGGCGACGTCTTATCTTGGCGACGCTTCCTCTTGGCGACGCCCCGCCATGACGACGCTTGCACTTGGCGTCGCTTCACCTAGGCGACGCCTTATGTTGACTTTGACCCCGACGTTGGCTTTGACCTTGACTTGTCAACGCCAGGGTACGGGACGGTACACAAGTCCCCCAGTCTTAAGCTGATGACTTGTCTTCAGCGAAAAGAATAGGGCCTCGCCCACACCATCCACGTGGCACCTTGGTGACGTGTCATTCTTGCTGACGTGACACTCCCCAAACCATTGACGCGACATTCTCTGAACCATTGGGGTGCTCTTAATGGCTGATTGGACATCCTCTGAAGCGGGGAAGGTAACACCTTCTGGGGCCACGCTTAATCGCGTGCCACGTGGTTCATCACGCGGTCAACCTCAAAAGTCTCTTGCGCTCCCATTGAGCGCCTAATCCTTTGACACGCGGGTCATTCGCACGGTCCCAAATTAGCGCGTCTTGGGTTGCAAATGTAACGTTGAAGTTACCCAAAACCCCGCGCTCAAAACCCCTATTTCATCCACTTTCTCTGCATTCCCGCACTGTTCATGATGCGAATCAAATAAAGAAGGCTTTTAATAATGAAGGACAAGATCATTCGCCCTCACATTTAAAGTTCTTCTTATTATTCTTTGCAAAAGATGAGGCCTAAAGCCCAAGCCCAAGCTCAAGAAGGCCAAAGCCCAAAAAGCCCAAGTTCATCTCATGAAGGGCAAGGCCAAGTATTAAATAATAAAGAATATTGTTGAAGGTGCTTAGAGGGAAACATTAGAAACCTCTATTGTTAAAGCATCTTTTAGTCTTTAGTTAGGAGTCTTAGGGGGGGGGGTGTGTTAGTAGATAGGTGTAGGAGTAGAAAAGGAGGTGCCAAAGTGAAGGAAGAGGTCACACCTTCCTCATGCTTTGTTTTAGGCGCAAATTCTAGAAGCTTTTTGGGAGGGAGTTTTTTGAATTTGTGTAGCTTATATTTCAGCACCTTAGGCTATAAATAGAGGTGCTCTCTTTGTATTTTTCAGATTGGAATTAATCTAAGAAAACTCTACTCAAATTTTGAATGAACTTTGGAGAGCTTTGAGCCTTCTTCTCTAGTCTTATCTTGATGGATCAATGGAGTCCTCAAGTGGCGGCATCACTCTCATCTAGGAGCATTCCACACTTCTAGTGGCGAGATCATCCATCCTCCTTCCATCTTCATGAGCATTTCTTCTCTCCTTCCTTTCTCCTCTTTCTATTGTTTGTGTTAGCTTGTGTTCTTGAGTTTTGGTTAGATGTTCTTGCTGTTTTTATGAGTTTTTGGTTCGGCAGTTCTATAATTCTGTCCATTCATCTTGTTCCTTTGCTTTTCTTGCTCATTTGTTCGGTTCAATTTGACTATAATTGGTTCATCCAAATGAGTTTGGGATTTGGTACTAGTTTTTGGTGAGTTCTTGTCTTAGAACAATGATCCAACTCTAAGAAAAGTGCCTTTATAATGTCCAACTCAAGGTGATTCCTAAGAAGGTCAAGAACCTTTCTCTATATGGCTAGTGGAATCACATCAGTTTATCTCCTTCGAGCTCTTTCTCTGCAATCCCTGCTCTCTCCTTCTCACTTCCATTCCTTCCCTACTTCGATACTCAAAGGTATGATTTTTCTACCTCCATGACTCTTCTTCTTCATCGCGTTGCATCGCTGTGTATTGAACTGCCTGGGACTGTTTATGTTTCCACATTTCTGCATTCTTTTCGCTCCTTCGTCCTTCTCCGCTCTTTTCTCTCCCTTTCTGGGTTTCTTCGCGTGGGTGGCATTTTCTAGGGTTTTGTTCCGTCCGGTTGACCGGGACGTCTTCGTGCGTGGCCTCAATCGTCAGCTAAGGACTCCTTCCCACTGAATGCCTGCAAATTTCCTGCAAAATGAGGGCAGAGTGGCGCCCTAGCGGCCGTTTGCACTCCGACGCTCAAGTCAGCCGGCAAGAAACACCAAAAACTGTCCACCCACGTATCTGAGCACCGCGTGTGGCACTCTGAAGGGTGGTAAAAGAACTGTGTATATGTGTGTGTGTTGTCCCCTTCAGGCAAAAATATTCTCCAGTCACTTGTACGTAATCCTAAAGCACGGGCAAGCAACCAGAGAGTTTCTCGTAAATTTGCCAAAGGTTCCAACCCTTTTTCCGACATTCTCAACGCTATTTAAACTGCCCCCAGCATTTAAAGCGCCTTAAAGCGCTTTTAAACTCAAACGTAACGCGCTCATTAAAGCGCTTAATTATGAAACGTAGCGCATTTAAGACGTTGAAACGCTTGGGAGCCATAATAGTACCTGAATGCCAAAAAGGGAAACTGTATTGAATATCTTTAATTACCTGGCACCTGACTAGAGGGTGTTTCCATTCCGGCATTGCTGTCATACACGTGGAGGGCCTCACGACGCCTTGACCCCATCTGGGAGTGTTTCTGCCCATCTGGGGACGTTTCTACGTGTGGGTCCTCCTGCTTGGGAGTGCTACTGCGCTAGGGGTGGCTTTTTGGGTGCCAACTCATGCCCCCCAAGTATCTAGCCACTTACTCTGAGAGCGTATCTGCCTTCCTCTCACACCCTGCACCCGGTTATCCTGGGCGTGACCTTCCTCTTGGGTCGTATCTGTCCCGAAGGCGTCTCTGGGGCGGCAGGGGTACTTCGCGAGTCAGGCTGCCCTTCACTGGTACTATCACTATGGCCTTGAAGCCACCTTTTCCTTCTCTTTATCGCTTTCCCGAGATATCGGGACCTGAGGCTTTCACACGGCGTCGCTCCCTCCATGGTTTTTCCTACCCATGGGTATCGGGGAACCACACCGTGATTGCCTCGCTTTTACACTGTTCGATCTGGCGACGCCCTCACCTGGGCGACGCCTTCACCTAGGCGACGCCTTCACCTGGACGACGCCTTCACCGAGGCGACGCCTTCATCTAGGCGACGCCTCCACCTAGGCGACGCCTTCACCTAGGCGACGCCGTGCTTTAGCGACGCCTTGTCCTGCCTTGGCGACGCTTCCTCTTGGCGTCCCTACACCTGGGCGACACCTTGAGCTGACTTTGACCTTCCAGTCGTTGACTTTGACCTTGACTTAGTCAACGCCCTGATACGGGACGGTACACAAGCCCCCCAGTCTTAAGCCGAAGACTTGTCTTCAGCGCAAAGACTAAAGCCTTGCCCCCGCCATCAATGTGCTTTCTTGATGACGTGTCATTCTCTGCTGACTCAGCAAATTTTCGAATTACTGACGCGACATTATCTGAACCACCGGGGTATTCTTAATGACCGATTGGACATTCCCTGCAATGGGGATGATTACAACTTTTGGGCTACCCTTTATCACGCGCCACGTGGCCCATCGCGTGGCCCTCCTTTAGAGACCTTTGCGCTTCCCCTGGGCAAACGACCTTCTGACGCGTGGCTCGATCCTGCGGCCCTCAATTTGCGCCTCTTGGGTTACGAAATGTAACGTTTAAGTTACTCCAAACCCCGCGCTCACCCTACTGTTACATTCATTCGCTCTGCAACTCCGCACTGTTCATCGCCTTCGAAAACCCTTTTTCTCTGCAACTGCGATTCTCTCCTTCCTGTGCCCTTCTGCTGCCTCCATTTCAATAGCAAAGGTATGATCTCGGATACTCACGACCTTTCCCCTTCGTCGCATTGGATTGATTTATTGAACTGCCTGGGACTGTTGTTATTCACGTATTACTGCATTTCTTCGCTTCTTCTTCCTCCTCTGATTTTTCTCGCGTGGGTGACGCTTCCTGGGGTTCTTTCCCCTTCTTGCCATGGCTAAACTTGCTAAACCCTTTTTCCTCTCTTCTTTCTCCAGCTATCTATTTTCACCATGACGCGCGCGAACGCGGAGCCTGATTCTTCCCCTACGACCCCCAAATCCAACTACAAAGCCTTCTACCCCTGGGCCTCCGATGAGCTCCTGAGTGAATGCACCAGCCTGACTTCCTTCCAGGACCTGGAAGCTCACCGGGGGGATCCCCATCTGTACAACTTTAACGCCTTCTGCCGCACACACGACGCCCACATATCCGTCCGTCCCGGCAGGCCTGGGGAACCTGTTTGTTTGGACGACAGACCTAGAAAGGGGAAACCCTTCTTCTTCATGTACCAGACCGTGTTCAAGCGCGTAGGAGTGCGTCTCCCTTTCACTCCCTTCGAACGGGAGCTTCTTACTGAAATCAACACTGCCCCCGCCCAGCTTCATCCCAATAGCTGGGCATTTGTGAGGGGCTTTCAAATTCTTTGTGGATACCTGGGCATTCCTCCTTCCGTAGATGTCTTCCTGCATTTTTTTGAGGTGAAAAAACAGGGGAAAAGCTTTTGGGTAAGCTTTTCCGGGATCGCTGGCAGGATCCTCCTCTCCCTCTTCCAGAATTCTTACAAGAACTGGAAAGGGAAGTTCTTCAGGGTGTGCTGCGCCAAGCATGATCCCACAGCTTTGGATGGCTTCCCTCTTTACTGGACGGAACGCCCCAAATTGCTCAGGGCCAAAACTCTGGAAGAGCTATCCCCCGCCGATAGAGAGGTAAGCAAAGCCTTGGCGGGGTTGGGGATCGTCTTTGATACCTTGAAGCTGGTCGCTAGCGAGTACAATGCCCACGCCCTGACCACCTATTTTGGTAAGGGGCTCTCCCCTCATCTTTTCCCTTCATACGCTTCAATTATTTTATCTGTGTTCTGCCCGTTTCTCACACTTCGTTGGGCGGTTTGGTATGATTGGGTAAGCTCGCTCGCCAACCCTTACGCCCGTGGAGAGGCTCACTAAGTGACGCCGTATCGTCCACGGGACGACTCTAATACCGAAAGGCTCTTTCTTTGATCTTTTAACACTCGGCGCCCACGCCTAAGGAGAGGCCTGCCAAAGCAACACCGTATCGTCCCCGGGTGTCTAAAACGCTGAGTGCTGTGGGGTTTTTGTTCCCTCCATGGTCTTTCCTGCCCATAGGTATCGGGGAACACCCTGCCAGTGACTCGCTGGCATTTGACGGTCTCGCCTCCCTCCACAGTCTCTCCTACCTGTGGGTATCGGGGAGGCGACGTCTGCAACTAACTTTGCCTTTCTCTGATTTCTTCTCCCTCCTCAGTCTTTCCTACCTGTGGGTATCGGGGAGGTAACGCCAGTCGGTATTTGGGTTGGCGACGCCCGCGACTTCTCGTTTGTCGTCGCCCTTTACGTCTTTCCTGGCAACGCCTCGGGCGTTACCTTTGCTTCGACATTGACTTTAATTCTTGCCTTGGTCAACGCCTGATAACAGCGAAGAGCCCAAGGCTTTGCCTGTGCCATCCACGTGGCGCTTCTTGTACAGCTGATGGGACCTTCTGTCATTCGACTTGATCCACGTGGCGCTGCTTGCATGGTCGGTGGGGTATCTAGTCATTTCATTTCCTGACTCCTGCTGTACCCCTGGCTCATTTTCGACGGCGCATCGTACCACTGGATATTCTGCTGATACGACGTTTTCTGATTTAAACCAGTGGTGTCAGCGTCATCCTTTCACCTTCTGCCACGTGTATCAATCGCACGGTGCACCCGTTCGTGTCGTTTGGCGCGCTAGGCGCTTTATTTAACTCTTCAAACTCTGGAACTATCTTCACCATTTTCTCACTCTTCATAACCTACTTGCGTTCTTTCTTCTTGTACCCTTTCTTCTTGCACCCTTTCTTCTCCGTCGAAGGGCTTTCTAACTGCTCCCCTCGCTCAACTCTTGCATTTCCAGCCATCTTGATCTTGTTAAAGAATGTCTTCTCACGATGCTTCCTCCAGGGTCCGTCCCAAAGACTTGTACCCTTGGGCCTCGAGCGAACTTCTTGATGAGTGTTCATGCTTGCTCTCCACCAGGGCCGTACGAGAACACAAAGGGGAGTTGTGTTCTTACGACCACCGGGCCTTCGCGAGGAGGCACGATGACGACATCGCTGTGCTCCCATGCACTCGGGGGGAGCCAGTGTGTGGCGACGAACGGGCCAACAACGGGGTCCCTTTCTTTTACTTTTACCAGGTGGTGTTCAAGACCATCGGGGTGCGCTTACCCTTCTCCTGGTTCGAGAAGGAACTGCTGACGGAGATCAACGTGGCTCCAGCCCAGCTATACCCCAACAGCTGGGCCTTTGTCAAGGCCTTCGACGTCCTCTTTGGGTTTCTGGGTTGTGCACCCTCGGTTGACCTCTTTCTTCACTTTTTTGAGGTGAAGAGACAGAGACACAACCTCTGGGTAACTCTCAGCAATGTACCCGGAAGAGTTCTCTTCACGCCCTTCCAAAGCTCGTTCACGGGGTGGAAAGGCCGGTTCTTCAAGATCTGCTGTACTGATCTTGTTCCCGACGCCCTCGATGGGTTTCCGTTGTACTGGGTGAGAGAGGAAAAGGTCCTCAAAGCCAAACCCCTCAAGAATCTGGCTCCAAGTGATCAAATAGCTTGCCGGATTCTTGCTGAGGCGGGAGGTTTTGACTCTGCTACGGTGATCAGCTTGGAGTTCAACGCTAGGACTCTTGAGAAGTACATAAGTAAGACCCACTGCCATAGGCAACTTCGGCCTTCGTTACTTTCTAAACGTGCCTGTCTTTCTTCACTGTGTCTCTAATACATCTGTTCCCTTCGTGCAGGTTCGAAAATAAGCCAAGAAAAGAGGACACGACTTACTCGAGCGCTGCGGGCTGGGAAAGGGGCTTCGCCTTCCTCCAGTGATGACTCTGATGAGCGCTGAGAAGTGGCTTGTTTGTGTTTTTGCATTTTGTACTGAACATTGCTTGTAACAACAATTTTCCAATATCATAACTCTTTACAATGCCACTTTACTTTTCATATGCCTCATATACCGCGCGACTTCCTTTCGTCTCGTTCTGCCAACGATGCATGCTTTTACTTGGGCGACGCCTTCTTTCTGGGCGACGCCAAGGCCTAGGCGACGCCTTCTTCCTTGGCGACGCCATGGCCTAGGCGGCGCATCACATTACTTCTAACAAGGGAAAATAATGGCTGAAAACCAAAGCACTTCTTTTTCTCAACTGGTTATTCCATTCATTAGGGTGACCTCATTAAAAAACCCCCAAAAAGGGGAAAAAGAGCGTCCCCTTCAACTAAACTGTTACATGCTGCTTACATAAATCAACTGAAATAAAATTTTAAGTTGGCTGCATTCCAACTGCGCGGGATAGGGCCCCCATCTAAAGTCTCCAGGTGGTACGAACCGTTGCCCTTAGCCTCAGTAACTCTGAAGGGCCCGGTCCACTTGGGAGACAGCTTATTCTCCAACTCGTACGGGTGAGCTTTCCTAATCACCAGGTCGCCCACCTGAAACTGTCGTGGCTTTACTTTAGAGCTATATTGCCGCTCCACTCTTCTCTTCATCGCTTCTGCTTTTCTTCTGGCTTCTTCCCGGGCCTCTTCTAGTAGATCTAGGTTTACTCGTCTCTCCTCGTTAGACTCCTCCACCACAAAGTTTTGAAAACGCGGTGAGCTTTCGTGTATTTCTACTGGAATCATCGCATCCGACCCGTACACCAAACTGAACGGCGTCTCCATAGTAGAGGATTGGGGCGTGGTGTGGTATGCCCACACAATCCTTGGCACCTCTTCCGCCCACGCCCCTTTAGCCTTCTCTAACCTTCTTTTTAACCCCCTCAGCAGAACTCTGTTTGCTGACTCTACTTGTCCATTGGTCTGGGGGTGTTCGACCGACGCGAACACTTGCTTGATTCCCACTTCAGCGCACAGATTTCTCAACTGCTGACTGGCGAACTGGGTCCCGTTGTCAGATATCAGGCGCCTGGGTACGCCAAAGCGACACACGATGTTTCTCCACACAAAATGCTGTACCTTATGCGCAGTGATTTGTGCCACGGGTTCTGCTTCTATCCACTTAGTGAAGTATTCGATGGCGACAATCAGATACTTCATCTGCCTGATTGCCAGTGGGAAAGGGCCCAGGATGTCAATACCCCATGTGTGGAAAGGCCACGGGCTGTATATGGACCGCAACTCTTCAGGCGGCGCCTTGTGCCAGTCGGCATGCTTTTGGCATTGTCTACACCGTTGGGCGTGCCGTGCGCAATCTTCTTTCACTGTTGGCCAGAAGAACCCTGCGCGTATTACCTTGGAGGCTAAGGACCTTCCTCCTACATGGCTTCCGCAGATGCCTTCGTGTAGCTCTGCCATTATCCTGGTGCACTCATCGCCACTGACGCATGTTAGGATAGGGTGAGTGAAACCGTGCCTGAACAACACCCCATCCACCAAGGTATATCTTACGGCGTTCCTTTTGATTTTCTTACCCTCTTCAGGGTCCACTGGAAGGGCCCCATCCGCCAGGTACCGTTTATAGGGCGTCATCCAGGTGTCTCCTGTGGACAAGACACAAACCTGCATTTGTTCTTCCTCAGACACACCCCCGTACATACTGATGCGGGGCGCCCTCTGCGTATCTTGGGTTAATGAGGAATGACTCCTCGGCCTTCCCCTTGATGCATAAATCTGGAGGACATCCACCCTGTTGTCTTCCACGAATCGACGCGGAGCTTTGAGGGTCTCCTGGATCACTGTCCTCTGTCTACCCCCCTTGCCTGAGCTGGCCAGCTTTGCAAGCAGGTCAGCTCTGGCATTCTGCTCCCTGGGGACGTGTATCAACTCAAGAGCGTTGAACGCCCCTCTCAACAACTGGACGTATTTGAGATACGCCGCCATCTGTGGGTCCTTCGCCTGGAACCCACCCGACACCTGCCCCGTGACCAACTGGGAGTCGCTCTTCACCAGGAGGTTCTGTGCGCCCATCTCTTTGGCCAAGAGCATTCCTGCGATCAAGGCTTCGTATTCTGCTTGGTTGTTACTTGCCTTGAAGGCAAAACGCAAGGCCTGCTCGATTAGTATGCCGTCGGGTCCTTCCAGCACTATTCCCGCACCACTCCCTTGCTGGTTTGAGGAACCATCGACCGAGAGCAGCCACTGTGAACCCGCTTCCACTTCTTGCTCACCTCCGGGCGAAAGTTTTGCTACAAAATCCGCATACACCTGCCCCTTAATGGATCCTCTAGGCTCGTACTGTATGTCGAATTCCGACAGTTCCACAGCCCAGCGTACCATTCTTCCTGCCACATCGGGCTTCTGCAGCACCTTCTGTATGGGGAGGTTGGTCATTACCACCACTGTGAAACTGTGAAAGTAATGACGGAGCCTCCTAGCCGAGAACACTACCGCCAGTGCCGCCTTCTCCAGCGCCTGGTACCTTGTCTCGGCTCCCTGTAAGGCTTTGCTTACAAAGTAGATGGGCTTCTGACTCTGGCTCTGCTCTTGTACCAACACAGAACTGATGGCCCTATCTGTTACAGTAAAATACAAACGGAGGGGCACGCCCGTTACCGGTTTGCAGAGAACCGGAGGCGTCGCCAGGTACTCCTTCAGTTTAACGAAAGCCGCTTCACATTCCTCAGTCCATGCAAAGCGACTGTTTCTCTTGAGGCACTGGAAGTACGGGTGCCCCTTTTCTCCTCCAGCGGAAACAAACCTCGAGAGCGCCGCCATCCGCCCTGTCAACTGTTGAACCTCCTTTACCGATGTCGGGCTCCGCATGGCAATAATGGCCGCACATTTGTCGGGGTTCGCCTCTATACCCCTCTCGGTGAGCAGAAAACCCAAGAATTTACCGGCCTCTACCCCAAAAACACACTTCTCGGGGTTCAACTTGAGGCGGTACTTGGATATCGTGTTGAACAATTCCTCCAAGTCTGCCATGTGCTGCATCCTGTTCTGCGACGCCACCACCATGTCGTCCACATAGGCGTATACATTCCTCCCGAGCATTGGCGCCAAGACCTTATCCATTAACCTCTGGTACGTGGCGCCCACATTTTTGAGTCCGAAAGGCATCACCTTATAGCAATAACTGCATGTTTCAGTCATGAACGCAGCTTTGCTCTCGTCCCTGGGGTGCATCTTGATTTGGTTATAACCTGAGAAGGCGTCCAGGAAGCTTAACACTTTGCTGCCAGACGCGCTGCTGCTTCCTCCATTGGCGCATCTGCTTCGGGCGTCGCCCTTTCTGCTATGGCCTCTTCGGGGGTCTGCCCAGCGGGCGTCGCCTCGATCATCGTTGCGTCCGCGCTCGGTGGACGCTCGTACACCATGAAAACGCCTCTCTTCGTCTTCAGGCTGTTTTCGTAGCATTTTCTTGCCTCCTCTTGGTCTGATCTGATGACTATCACCCGGCCACTGAGGTCCGGTAGCTTCATCTTCATGTGCCGGGTGGAGGATATTGCACTCAGACGGTTTAGCGCCGGTCTGCCCAGCAAAATGTTATAGGCAGAATTGGCGTTAACGACGAGGTACCGAATGCTCTCTGTTCGGGAGGCCTCTCCGTCCGTGAACGTAGTCCTCAACTCCAGGTACCCCTGGACCTCTATCTGGTTATCCCCGAACCCATACAAACATCCCGTATAGGGGCTCAGTAGATCGGGGGACAGCCGTAACTTATTAAAAGTCGACAGAAACATGACGTCTGCCGAGCTTCCCTGATCAACAAGCACTCGGTGGACCTTTCTTCCAGCCGTGACGACCGAGATGACAACGGGATCGTTGTCATGGGGCACCACATCTCGGAGATCCCTTCTTGTGAACACAATATCTGACTCCCAGGGCTCCCCCGAGAGCCTCTCTTCGATTGAATTTACCCCCCTCGCGTATTTCTTCCGCTGGGAGGCGGTGGGTCCTCCGCCGGAAAAACCTCCAGCAATGGTGTGGACCTCGCCAAGCACAGGCATCTCGTGCGCTGGCTCATCCGCCGGCGACGGCAGGGTGGCGGTCGTGGTGGACTCTGCGACATAATCTTTCAAAAACCCAGTCCTCACCAGCTCATCTAGCTGGTAGCCCAACGACAGGCAATTATCAATTTGGTGCCCGAAAGCCTCGTGAAATTCGCACCAAGAGTCTTTACGGGGCCCTAGCACCTTGTCGGTCTTCGCCGGTCGCCTCAGCCTCTCGGCTATGTTGGGCACGGCGATCAAATCCTTCAACTCGACTACGAAGTTGTACCTCGCCGGTCTTGCTCTTTCTCTGGCGGGGCGTTCGCCTCCTGCTGGGCCCCGAGGCTGGGGCTTTCTGGCCTCGTAGGGGCGTCTCGCCTCTGGCTTCTTTCTCCCCGTCGTGGTCTCATTGACTCTGACGGGTTGAACTCGCGCCGGTCCCCTTGGGCGTGAGGGCACGGTACTAGTGCGCTTCACACATACCTCCCCTTCCGAAGCGATATGCTCCACCGCCCTGCGCCGTAATTCTGCGAAAGTCCTAGGGCGATTGCGGATAATAGATTCTCCAAAGGGCCCTGGGCATACGCCTTTCACAAATGCGTACACGATCATAGGCTCCTCGGTTGTACCAACCTTCACGACCTGGGCCCCGAAGCGATTGATATACTCCTTCAGGGTCTCCCCCTGATACTGCTTCACGTCAAACAGGTCGTAGGAGACCGGCGGCGGGGCCTTGTTGGCCAAATATTGTTCTCTGAATAACCGCGACAACTGGCGGAAAGACGTGATATGGCCCTCGGGAAGGCTGATGAACCAGTCCATAGCCATCCCGGTTAGGGTGCTCATGAAGAGCTTGCACTTGGCGGCATCAGAGCCGCCTATCAGGACCATCTGCGTGTGGAACGCCGCGAGGTGCGTCTCCGGGTCCTCCATCCCAGTGAAAATTGCCTTGGGTCCCGCGAACGTGTTCGGGATTGCTGCGTCTAGGATCTCCTGCGAGAACGGAGTGGAAAACTCCCTTGGTGGGGAGTGATTCTCCATCTCGTCATGCCCAGGCCGCCTCCTATCGTTTCTCAGGCCCTGGCGCAACTCCTCATTCACCCGGTGGAGCTCTTCGTTGCGCTCATGCGAGGCGTCAAGATCTGCCTGCATGCGCTCCTGCTCCATCTTCGAATCCGCCATGTCCTGCTGCAACCCCCTCATTATTTCCAGGACCTGCTGCATGGATAGGTCTGCGGGGGCTGCGCGCGCTGACCTTCGTCTGGTGGGGGCCATTGTCACTCCAACCTCCTTCAGCACTACCGTAACCTGGTAGATTTTCACGAACTTGTGTGATGGGACTGATGTTTTATATCGGCCCCACGGTGGGCGCCAAATGTTCCGTCCGGTTGACCAGGACGTCTTCGTGCGTGGCCTCAATCGTCAGCTAAGGACTCCTTCCCACTGAATGCCTGCAAATTTCCTGCAAAATGAGGGCAGAGTGGCGCCCTAGCGGCCGTTTGCACTCCGACGCTCAAGTCAGCCGGCAAGAAACCCCAAAAACTGTCCACCCACGTATCTGAGCACCGCGTGTGGCACTCTGAAGGGTGGTAAAAGAACTGTGTATATGTGTGTGTGTTGTCCCCTTCAGGCAAAAATATTCTCCAGTCACTTGTACGTAATCCTAAAGCACGGGCAAGCAACCAGAGAGTTTCTCGTAAATTTGCCAAAGGTTCCAACCCTTTTTCCGACATTCTCAGCGCTATTTAAACTGCCCCCAGCATTTAAAGCGCCTTAAAGCGCTTTTAAACTCAAACGTAACGCGCTCATTAAAGCGCTTAATTATGAAACGTAGCGCATTTAAGACGTTGAAACGCTTGGGAGCCATAATAGTACCTGAATGCCAAAAAGGGAAACTGTATTGAATATCTTTAATTACCTGGCACCTGACTATAGGGTGTTTCCATTCCGGCATTGCTGTCATACACGTGGAGGGCCTCACGACGCCTTGACCCCATCTGGGGGTGTTTCTGCCCATCTGGGGACGTTTCTACGTGTGGGTCCTCCTGCTTGGGAGTGCTACTGCGCTAGGGGTGGCTTTTTGGGTGCCAACTCATGCCCCCCAAGTATCTAGCCACTTACTCTGAGAGCGTATCTACCTTCCTCTCACACCCTGCACCCGGTTATCCTGGGCGTGACCTTCCTCTTGGGTCGTATCTGTCCCGAAGGCGTCTCTGGGGCGGCAGGGGTACTTCGCGAGTCAGGCTGCCCTTCACTGGTACTATCACTATGGCCTTGAAGCCACCTTTTCCTTCTCTTTATCGCTTTCCCGAGATATCGGGACCTGAGGCTTTCACACGGCGTCGCTCCCTCCATGGTTTTTCCTACCCATGGGTATCGGGGAACCACACCGTGATTGCCTCGCTTTTACACTGTTCGATCTGGCGACGCCCTCACCTGGGCGACGCCTTCACCTAGGCGACGCCTTCACCTGGACGACGCCTTCACCGAGGCGACGCCTTCATCTAGGCGACGCCTCCACCTAGGCGACGCCTTCACCTAGGCGACGCCGTGCTTTAACGACGCCTTGTCCTGCCTTGGCGACGCTTCCTCTTGGCGTCCCTACACCTGGGCAACACCTTGAGCTGACTTTGACCTTCCAGTCGTTGACTTTGACCTTGACTTAGTCAACGCCCTGATACGGGACGGTACAGGTTTCTCTTCCCTTTCTGCCTTGGCATCGCTTGTTAAAACCCTTTTCCTTTCTTCTTTCTTCAGCTATTTATCTGCATCATGGTGCGCTCGAAACCGAGGTCCAGTTTTCCCTCCAAGACCAACTACAAGGCCTTCTAGAAATGGGCCTCTAACGATCTTTTAAACGAATGGACCACCTTGACAACCTTCGAGGATCTGGAGAACCATCGGGGTGACCCTCATTTATACAACTTCAACGCTTTCTGTCACACCCACGATGCCCACATCTCCGTCCGCCCCGGCAGACCAGGGGAACCTGTTTGTGTGGATGACAGACCCAGGGGTGGGGCCCCCTTTTTCTTCATTTACCAAACTGTATTCAAACGTGTTGGTGTACGCCTTCCGTTCACACCCTTCGAGAGGGAACTGCTCACGGAGATCAATACGGCCTCCGCCCAGCTACATCCCAATAGCTGGGCCTTTGTTCGGGCCTTTCAAATTCTTTGTGGATATCTAGGCGTTCTTCCTTCTGTGGACGTCTTTCTACGTTTCTTCGAGGTGAAGAAGCAAGGGAAAAGCCTCTGGGTGAGCTTTTCCGGGATCGCTGGCAGGATCCTCCTTTCTCTCTTCCAGAACTCGTACAAAAGCTGGAAAGGAAAATTCTTCAGGGTGTGCTGCGCCAAACAGGACCCCACAACCTTGGACGGCTTCCCACTATACTGGACAGAGCATCCCAAGCTGCTCAAGCCTAAGGCCCTGGATGAGCTGTCCTCTGCTGATAGGGGGGTATGTGAGGCCTTGGCTGGCCTGGGGATCGTTTTTGACACGCTGAAGCTCATAGCGTGTGAATACAACGCACACACCCTGTCCACCTATTTTGGTAGGGAGGCTCGTTTCTTGTTGCCCTTTCTTATCTGTGTTTTATTACATCATGCTTGTTCTGTTGGCCTCCTCCACCTGTTTCCCTCGTTGCTAAGTGTTCATTTGTACTCTTTATGTTTCATTTACCTGCATGCCTTGTAGATTTATATAACTGCATGGGCGGTGGGATTGGCATTCTGTGATTTGTGTGTAACTGACGCCTTGTGTTTGATCTGGTGCGGCTTTAACTTCTGTTCTTTGGTTTGTCTGAATGTAGGATCAGTGATGGATTCCTCTAAGAGGATGGTCTTGGCGAAAGCACTGAAGGCTGCTCGTGCCACCAAGGCTGGCGCCTCCACCGCCCCCGTTGCTGATCCAAGCCTCCCATTATCCTCGCCCTCACCAACACCAACCACCACCGAAACTCCATTAGGCCCATCTTTACCACCTCCACGTAGCCCCCAAACACTTCAAACGCCCAATTCACCTCCACCCATCGCCGCAGTCCCACTGGTTGTGGCCTCGTCACCTGCTCCAGCCCCCCTTGACAAAGGGAAGAGGGTGTTGGAGATTCTCTCCGATGATGAAGACTCCGACGGTGGGCTAGTCTTCAAGAGGAGAAAGGCTGCTAGGGTTCCCATCCTACCAGCGGCGTCCCCACAGGGAGGGGAGTCCTTCAGGGACAATCCCCCTAGCGCCACCTCTCCCCAACCCATAATAGTCCAAGAGGAAAAAGGCGACGGGGCCGAGTCTGCTCCATCTCCACCACCAGCAGAGGCTTCTGCTGTTCCTGTCTCCGTTTCTGTTGCCCCCGATCTAATTGCCATTCCTCCTCCAATCATGCATCTGATGAGGGGCTTCAACAGAGGATTGATGCCAGAAGGCTCCGACAGAAGAGAAGGAATGCCCTTCTATTTGGGAGCCTTCTTGGTCGTGGCCCTCGATTGGCGCGCCCAAGCTAGAAATGCTGCTTCACACACACAAGCCCTCCAGGCCCTGAAAGAAGAAGTGGTCGCTCTGAAGGAGAAGGAAGCTTTGGGACGCCAAAATGTGGTCTATCAAGCCTCTCTGAAGTTCGCCCAAGAGGCCAAAGAGGAGGCTGAAAGGCAGCTGGATGAGGCGATGGAATTTCAGGCTGACTTCTACGTCCGGGAAGTATATCTCCACATTCAAATAACGGACCTCCAAGACATGGCTGAGGCCTCCGAAGAGCTCCAGAAGGAATTGGAGGATCAGTGCTATGGGCAGGCCGAAAGACTGGAGTGGATGGAGGAGGAGATGGCTACCCAGGCCATGGCATTGGACCTTCTCCAGGTTGACCATGACAAGCTGCAAATCGAGGTCAACCGGCTCTGAGTGGAGAAGGAGGCTCTGGAGAAGTAGGTGGCTTTCGGCGACTCTACCATCGAGGAGTTGGAGAAGGCCAAGAAGGCACTCATCGATGACATGGTCGGCACCTTCAAGGAGGGATTCAAGGAGGCTTTGGCCCAGGCCGCCTGCGAGAACCCGGGGATCAACGTTTCTAATTGCGATTCCACCCACCATGTCGTTGACGGACGCGTCGTGCCCCTCGAGTTGGATGACTGAAACGCCAACTTTCAGCTGCCACCTTTACCTTTTTGTGCTTTATATTCGCTCTAGCCATCCTCTGATAAACTTGTAAATCTTTTGAACTATTTGCACCTTTCTTGGGATAATGGGTTTTGTATAACAATTTCATATTCGTTCTTCATTTTTGTATGCTTCAATTGCTTTGCCTGTACTTTTACTCGTTTCTTGCGCTGTGTTGGGCGATCCTGTACGCCAGGCGCCTTACTTCTAACGTGTACCTCACAACCTATTCCGCATTCGTATCTATGAGGCCTCTGCCTCGTGAAGGCGCTGGCCGCTCCGCCATTGCTGCAATGCAAAAGTCGAGACCTGCTTTGGGTCTTAAACACTTGGGACAAGATCGTATTTCAGTGCCCACGCCCATGAAGAGGCCTGTCTAACAGCGCCGTATCATCCACGGATTGTCTTAAACACTAAGGTGATCTGTCCCTTGATTCTTGGTGCTGGCACCCACGCCTAAGGAGAGGCTTGCTACAGCAGCGCCGTATCGTCCTCAGGGTGTCTAGAAACGCCAAACACCGGGAAGGCTCGAAGCCCCCCCAGGGGGTCGTTCCCTCCATGGTCTTTCCTTCCCATGGGTATCGGGGAGCAACACTGCCAGTGGTTCGCTTGGCTTCTAGCGATCTCGTCTCCCTGCACAGTCTTTCCTACCTGTGGGTATCGAGGAGGCGACGCCGCTGGTGACCAGTTTTGACTTCTTCGATTTCGTCTCCCTCCAAAGTCTTTCCTACCTGTGGGTATCGGGGGCGACGCCACTGATAACTTATACTGGCGATGCCCTCAGCGTCTCATGCTGGCGACGCCCTCAGCATCTCATACTGGCGACGCCTTCAGTGTCTTATACTGGCGACGCCTTCAGTGTCTTGGCGATGCCTGGTGCGGTCAACCCGTTGACTTTACCTTGGCATTGACTTTGACTTCGACTCTGGTCGACGCCTGGGGGTAGCGGAGAGCTTAAGGTCTCGCCCGCGCCATCCACGTTGTACTTCCTGTATGGCTGATGGGACGTTCCCTCACTTGACTTGATCCTGATATTTTCTGAGCTTCTGACAAGATGCCCATTCTCGACGGCGCATCGTACCCTCGGGCATTCTGTCGACGCGACGTTTTCTGAATGTTAGCCAGTGGCGCCAGGATCATCCTCCCATCCTTTGACACGTGGCTCTATCGCACGGTGCCCCCATTTGCGTCGCTTGGCGCTCCAACTGCAATATTTAGATCTTCAAAATCTTGTACTCGCGTCCATCGTCTCTGTGTTTTCGCATCCTCCTTGCACCGCTACACAAAGAGTTCCTTCTGCATCCTTTCTAGTTGGCGTTTTTCCTCCCGCACTCCTAACGCGCTATTCTCCTTTGAACTCCCAGCTCTTTGCTCATACTTTGTGGCGACATGTCTTCTCATGTTCCTCCCCCTAGGGTTAACCCCAAGGACCTGTATGCATGGGCCTCGCGCGAGCTCCTTGACGAGTGCTCATGCTTGCTTTCTACCAGGGCCATAAGGGAACACAAAGGGGATTCGTGCTCATACGATCATCGTGCCTTCGCGAAGAGGCATGACGACAATATCTCCGTGCTCCCTTGCACCTTAGGGGAGCCGGTGTGCGGAGACGAACGGGCCAACGACGGGGTCCCTTTCTTCTACTTCTACCAGGTGGTATTCAAAAGCATCGGCGTCCGCCTGCCCTTCTCCAGGTTTGAGAGGGAACTACTGACTGAGATTAATGCTGCTCCCGCCCAGTTGTACCCTAATAGCTGGGCTTTCGTCAAAGCCTTTGGCATACTCTTTGGCTTTCTGGGGTGTGCATCCTCGGTTGACATCTTTCTTCACTTCTTTGAGATGAAGAAGCAAAGGAACAACCTCTGGGTGACCCTTAGCAACGTTCCCGGCAGGGTTCTCCTAACTCCCTTCCAAAACTCCTTCACAGGGTGGAAGGGTAGGTTTTTCAAAGTCTGTTGCTCCGATCTCGTGCCTTCCGCCCTGGATGGTTTTCCACTGTACTCTGTGAGGAGACGAGAGCCCTGAAGTCCAAACCCTTCAAAAGGCTACCCTTCAACGACCAGGTTGCATGCCGGATCCTGGCTGAGGCGGGAGGCTTCGATGCTGCCGCTTTGATTAGCTTGGACTACAACGCCGAAGCCTTGGAGAAGTATATATGTATCAGAGATTACCTTAGAACCTCCCGCTCTTCATCTTTACTAGATCTTTGCGTGTCCTGTCTTGTGGTGTCTTTACCATGTTTGTTTTCTTCGGTGCAGGTTCGAAGATAAACCGACAACGGAGGTCACATCTTACCCAGGTGCTGAGGGCTGAGAACGGAGCTTCGTCCTCCTCTCATCCAGACTCCGGAGGCCACTGAGAAGTGGTCTGTTTGCACTTTTTGTATGAGCATAGGGCATGTATATGTTTGTCTCATCTATCTCATTCACCTTTATCTCGAACTCTATTTGTAACCTTAACTCTCTGGTGCCATGTTTCGATTTCTGTAACGCCGCTTCATTTTTGTACGCTTTCGACTACATTCGCTTCTTTTAACATATTGTGCTCCTCCGTTATGTTTCTTGGCGACGCCTGTGTCTGGCGACGCCCCTTTCCTGGCGACGCGCACTCTTGGCGACGCGTAGGTTTGGCGACGCCTGTCGCCACTTTGAGTCTTTGTCTTTTATCTCTTTACCCCTTGGTCTTGCACTTTGAGTCTTGAACTTATTTTTATTTTTATTTGGGTGACCTCGTTCAAAATCCCCCGAGAGGGAAAAAGAGTGTCGCCTACAATAAGATTGTTACATGGCTGCTCACTTACATAATTCAACTAAAATAAAACTTCAAATTGGCCGCATTCCAGCTGCGCGGAATGGGACCCCGTTCCAAAGTCTCTAAGTTGTACGAACCGTTCCCCTCAGCTTCGGTAATTCTGAAGGGTCCGGTCCACTTGGGAGACAATTTATTTTCTAGCTCATATGGGTGATCCTTCCTCATAACTAAGTCGCCAACCTGAAACTGTCGTGGCTTCACCTTAGAGCTATATTGTCGCTCTACTCTCCTCTTTACTGCTTCGGCCTTTATTCTTGCTTCCTCCCTGGCTTCGTCCAGTAGGTCCAGATTCACCCGCCTTTCTTCGTTGGATTCTTCAACCACGAAATTTTGGAAACGTGGCGAGCTTTCGTGAATCTCAACCGGGATCATCGCATCCGACCCATATACTAAGCTGAAAGGCGTCTCCATGGTGGAAGATTGGGGCGTGGTGTGGTATGCCCATACGATCCTTGGCACTTCCCCCGCCCACGCTCCTTTAGCCTTTTCTAGCCTTCTCTTTAGTCCCCTCAGCAAAACTCTATTCGCTGACTCTACCTGCCCGTTAGTCTGGGGGTGTTCGACTGATGCGAACACTTGCTTGATGCCTACCTCTGCGCACAGGTTTCTCAACTGTTGACTGGCGAACTGGGTTCCATTGTCGGATACTAGCCGCCTAGGTACGCCAAAGCGACACACAATGTTCTTCCAAACAAAGTGTTGCACCTTGTGCGCAGTAATCTGGGCCACGGGCTCCGCCTCTATCCACTTGGTGAAGTATTCAATGGCAACGATCAAATACTTCATCTACCTTATCGCCAATGGGAATGGACCTAGGATGTCAATCCCCCACGTATGGAAAGGCCACGGGCTGTATATGGATCTCAGCTCCTCTGGCGGCGCCTTGTGCCAATCGGCGTGTTTCTGACACTGTTTGCAACGCTAGGCGTGCCGCACGCAATCCTCTTTTACTATTGGCCAGTAGAAACCTGCTCGCACCACCTTAGATGCTAAGGACCTTCCCCCCACGTGACTCCCACAAATGCCTTCGTGGAGCTCCGCCATTATTCTGGTGCACTCGTCGCCGCTTACGCACGTTAGGATAGGGTGGGTGAACCCGTGCCTGAACAATACTCCATCCACTAGGGTGTATCTTGCGGCATTCCTCTTAACCTTTTTGCCCTCCTCTGGCTCTGCTGGGAGGACCCCATCCGCCAGATACCGTCTGTATGGCGTCATCCAGGTGTCTCCTTCGGCTAAAGCACATATCTGCGCATGCCTTCCTCCCTCGGACGTGTCCGCGTATGTGCTAATATGGGGCGTCTTCACCGTATCTTGAGTCAAGGAACGATGACTCCTTGGCTTCCCTCTCGCAGTACTAATATGGAGGACATTCACCCTGTTGTCCTCCACGAATTTTCTCGGAGCTTTGAGCGTCTCTTGGATTACTGTCCTCTGCCTGCCCCCCTTGCCTGAGCTGGCCAGCTTGCCCAGCAGGCCAGCTCTGGAATTTTGTTCTCGTGGGACATGTATTAGCTCAAGAGCGCTAAACGCTCCCTTCAGCAGTTGGACGTACCTTAAATACGCCGCCATCTGTGGGTCTTTTGCTTGGAACTCAACCGATACTTGTCCCGTAATCAGCTGGGAATCACTTTTCACCAAGAGGTTCTGCGCGCCCATCTCCTTAGCCAGGAGCATCCCTGCAATCAGAGATTCGTATTAAGCCTGATTATTACTTGCCTTAAAGGCGAAATGCAGAGCTTGCTCAATCAGCACACCATTGGGTCCCTCCAAGACTATCCCCGCACCACTTCCTTGCTGGTTGGAAGAGCCGTCGACCGAGAGCAACCACTACGAGCCTGCCTCCACCTCTTGTTCGCCTCCGGGCAAGAGTTCTGCCACAAAATCTGCACATACCTGCCCTTTGATGGATCCTCTGGGCTCATACTGGATGTCAAACTCTGACAACTCCACTGCCCAGCGCACCATCCTTCCCGCTACGTCAGGTTTCTGCAATACCTTTTGTATAGGGAGGTTCGTCATTACCACCACTGTAAAGTTGTGGAAGTAATGGCGGAGCATCCTGGCCGAAAATACCACGGCCAACGCTGCCTTCTCTAGCGCCTGGTATCTCGTCTCCGGGCCTTGTAAAGCCTTGCTGACGAAATATATGGGCTTTTGTATTTGGTCCTGCTCCTGGACCAGCACAGAACTGATTGCTCGCTCTGTTACCGCGAAGTATAGCCGGAGGGGCACACCTGCTACCGGTTTGCAAAGGACTGGTGGCGTCGCCAAATACTCTTTCAACTTGATGAAAGCCGCTTCGCATTCGTCAGTCCATGCAAAGCGACTATTTCTTTTGAGGCACTGGAAATAGGGGTGCCCCTTTTCTCCTCCCGCAGAAACGAACCTTGATAAAGCTGCCATTCGCCCCGTTAGCTGCTGCACTTCCTTTACTGATGTCGGGCTCCGCATGGCAATAATTACTGCGCATTTATCAGGGTTCGCCTCTATTCCCCGCTCTGTGAGCATGAATCCTAGGAATTTACCGGCTTCCACCCCGAAGACACACTTCTCGAGGTTCAGCTTGAGGTGGTATTTCGATATGGTGACGAACAACTCCTCCAGGTCCGTCACGTGCTGCGTCCTTCCCTGCGATGCCACTACAATATCATCCACGTAGGCGTACACATTCTTCCCTAACATGGGTGCTAGGACCTTGTCCATCAGCCTTTGGTAGGCGGCGCCTGCGTTTTTTAGCCCAAAGGGCATTACCTTGTAACAGTAACTGCAAGTTTCTGTCATGAACGCAGTTTTACTCTCGTCTCTTGGGTGCATTTTGATCTGGTTGTATCCCGAGAATGCATCCAAAAATCTAAGAACCTTGCAACCGGAGGCACTGTCCATGAGTGCGTCAATGCTGGGTAGTGGGTACGAGTCTTTCGGGAACGCTTTGTTCAAGTCCGTGAAGTCTACCACATCCTCCACTTCCCATTCGCCTTTTCCACCAGGACGACGTTGGCCAACCACTAAGGATATTGGATTTCCCTGATGTGACCAACACTCAGTAGCTTTTGTGTCTCTTCCCTTATCACAAGTTGCCTCTCTTCATTAAACTTTCTCCTTCTTTGTCGCACGGGGCGGACCGTGGCATCCATGCTAAGGTGATGGCATAGAAAGTCAGGGTCGATGCCCGGCATATCTGAGGCGGACCATGCGAAAGCATCTAAACGGCGTGAAATCACCTCTGCCACCTCCTCCTGCTCTTCTTGGCTCAACAAACGTCCCAGCTTAAACGTTTTGCCGCCTATCTGCCTCTCCACCATGTTAGCCGCCGACTGATCCCTGCTATCTTCCATAATGGGCGCTGCCCGGTAGCGCTTTCCAGGCGTCGACTCTTCTACGGGCGATGTGTCATCAGGCCCCTCCTCCATGTGCGTGTCTGCCTCGGGTGTCGCCCCAACGAGTGTAGCCTGGCCAGGCGTTGACTCCATGGGCGTCGCCTCAATCAAGGGTTCTATCTCCATCATTGCGTCTGCACTTGGCGGACGCTCGAACACCATAAACACGCCTCTCTTCGTTTTCAGGCTATACTCATAAAATTTCCGTGCTTCCTCCTTATCCGACTTGATGACAATCACCTTGCCGCTGAGATCCGACAGCTTCATCTTCATATGGTGCGTGGAGGCTACTGCGTTCAGCCTATTCAACGCCGGTCTGCCCAACAAGATGTTGTAGGCAGAATTGGCGTTTACGACCAAGTACCGGATGCTTTCGGTACGCGAGGCCTCTCCATCTGTGAACGTTGTCCTCAATTCCAAGTAGCCTCGAACTTCCACCTGGTTGTCAGCAAACCCATATAAGCTGATGAGAATCAAATAAAGGAGGCTTTTATTAATGGAGGAAGAGGACATCCACCCTCACATTTGAAGTTCTTCTGTACCGTCCCGTATAAGGGCGTTGACTAAGTCAAGGTCAAAGTCAACGACTGGAAGGTCAAAGTCAACTCAAGGCGTCGCTAAGACACGGCGCTAAGGCACGGCGTCGCCTAGGTGAAGGCGTCGCCTAGGTGAAGGCGTCGCCTAGGTGAAGGCGTCGCCTTGATGAAGGCGTCGCCTCGGTGAAGGCGTCGCCTCGGTGAAGGCGTCGCCCAGGTGAAGGCGTCGCCAGATCGAACAGTGTAAAAGCAAGGCAATCACGGTGTGGTTCCTCGATACCCATGGGTAGGAAAGACCATGGAGGGAGCGACGTCGTGGGAAAGCCTCAAGTCCCGATATCTCGGGAAAGTGATAAAGAGAAGGAAAAGGTGGCTTCAAGGCCATAGTGATAGTACCAGTGAAGGGCAGCCTGACTCGCGAAGTACCCCTGCCGCCCCAGAGACGCCTTCGGGACAGATACGACCCAAGAGGAAGGTCACGCCCAGGATAACCGGGTGCAGGGTGTGAGAGGAAGGCAGATACGCTCTCAGAGTAAGTGGCTAGATACTTGGGGGCATGAGTTGGCACCCAAAAAGCCACCCCTAGCGCAGTAGCACTCCCAAACAGGAGGACCCACACGTAGAAACGTCCCCAGATGGGCAGAAACGCCCCCAGATGGGGTCATGGCGTCGTGAGGCCCTCCACGTGTATGACAGCCATGCCGGAATAGAAACACCCTCTAGTCAGGTGCCAGGTAATTAAAGATATTCAATACAGTTTCCCTTTCGAGCATTCAGGTACTATTATGGCTCCCGAGCGTTTCAACGTCTTAAATGCGCTACGTTTCGTAATTAAGCGCTTTAATGAGTGCGTTACGTTTGAGATTAAAAGCGCTTTAAGGCGCTTTAAATGCTAGGGCAGTTTAAATAGCGCTGGGAATGTCGGAAAAAGGGTTGGAACCTTCGACAAATTTAGGAGAAACTCTCTGGTTGCTTGCCCGTGCTTGAGGACTACGTACAAGTGAATGGAGAACATTTTTGCCTGAAGGGGACAACACACACACACATATATACACAGTTTCTTTTACCACCTGCAGAGTGCCATACGCGGTGCTCAGATACGTGGGTGGACAGTTTTGGTGTTTCTTGCTGGCTGACTTGAGCGTCGGAGTGCAAACGGCCGCTAGGGCGCCTCTTTGTCCTTCTTTTTTGCAGGAATTCACAGGCAATCAGTGGGAAGGAGTCCTTAGCTGACGGTTGAGGTCGCGCACGAAGACGTCCCGGTCAACCGGACGGAACATTTGGCGCCCACCGTGGGGCACGATATAAAACATCAGTCCCATCACACAAGTTCGTGAAAATCTATCAGGTTACGGTAGTGCTGAAGGAGGTTGGAGTGACAATGGCCCCCACCAGACGAAGATCAGCGCGCGCAGCCCCCGCAGACCTATCCATGCAGCAGGTCCTGGAAATAATGAGGGGGTTGCAGCAGGACATGGCGGATTCGAAGATGGAGCAGGAACGCATGCAGGCAGATCTTGACGCCTCGCATGAGCGCAACGAAGAGCTCCACCGCGTGAATGAGGAGTTGCGCCAGGGCCTGAGAAACGATAGGAGGCGGCCTGGGCATGACGAGGTGGAGAATCACTCCCCACCAAGGGAGTTTTCCACTCCGTTCTCGCAGGAGATCCTAGACGCAGCAATCCCGAACACGTTCGCGGGACCTAAGGCAATTTTCACTGGGATGGAGGACCCGGAGACGCACCTCGCGGCGTTCCACACGCAGATGGTCCTGATAGGCGGCTCTGATGCCGCCAAGTGCAAACTCTTCATGAGCACCCTGACCGGGATGGCTATGGACTGGTTCATCAGCCTTCCCGAGGGCCATATCACATCTTTCCGCCAGTTGTCGCGGTTATTCAGAGAACAGTATTTGGCCAACAAGGCCCCGCCGCCGGTCTCCTACGACCTGTTTGACGTGAAGCAGTATCAGGGGGAGACCCTGAAGGAGTACATCAATCGCTTCGGGGCCCAGGTCGTGAAAGTTGGTACAACAGAGGAGCCTATGATCGTGTACGCATTTGTGAAAGGCGTATGCCCAGGGCCCTTTGGAGAATCTATTATCCGCAATCGCCCCAGGACTTTCGCCGAATTACGACGTAGGGCGGTGGAGCATATTGCTTCGGAAGGGGAGGTATGTGTGAAGCGCACCAGTGCCGTGCCCTCACGCCCAAGGGGACCGGCGCGAGTTCAACCCGTCAGAGTCAATGAAACCACGACGGGGAGAAAGAAGCCAGAGGCGAGACGCCCCTACGAGGCCAGAAAGCCCCAGCCTCGGGGCCCCGCAGGAGGCGAACGCCCCACCAGAGAAAGAGCAAGACCGGCGAGGTACAACTTCGTAGTCGGATTGAAGGATTTGATCGCCGTGCCCAACATAGCCGAGAGGCTGAGGCGACCGGCGAAGACCGATAAGGTGCTAGGGCCCCGTAAAGACTCTTGGTGCGAATTTCACGAGGCTTTCGGGCACCAAATTGATAATTGCCTGTCGTTGGGTTACCAGCTAGATGAGCTGGTGAGGACTGGGTTTTTGAAAGATTATGTCGCAGAGTCCACCGCGACCGCCACCTTGCCGTCGCCGGCGGATGAGCCAGCACACGAGATGCCTGTGCTTGGCGAGGTCCACACCATTGCTGGAGGTTTTTCCGGCGGAGGACCCACCGCCTCCCAGCGGAAGAAATACGCGAGGGGGGTAAATTCAATCGAAGAGAGGCTCTCAGCCCTAGGAGTTAGATATTGTGTTCACAAGAAGGGATCTCCGAGATGTGGTGCCCCATGACAACGATCCCGTTGTCATCTCGGTCGTCACGGCTGGGAGAAAGGTCCACCGAGTGCTTGTTGATCAAGGAAGCTCGGCAGACGTCATGTTTCTGTCGACTTTTAATAAGTTACGGCTGTCCCCCGATCTACTGAGTCCCTATACGGGATGTTTGTATGGGTTCGGGGATAACCAGATAGAGGTCCGGGGGTACCTGGAGTTGAGGACTACGTTCACGGACGGAGAGGCCTCCCGAACAGAGAGCATTCGGTACCTCGTCGTTTACGCCAACTCTGCCTATAACATTTTGCTGGGCAGACCAGCGCTAAACCGTCTGAGTGCAATATCCTCCACCCGGCACATGAAGATGAAGCTACCGGACCTCAGTGGCCGGGTGATAGTCATCAGATCAGACCAAGAAGAGGCAAGAAAATGCTACGAAAACAGCCTGAAGACGAAGAGAGGCGTTTTCATGGTGTACGAGCGTCCACCGATCGTGGACGCAACGATGATCGAGGCGACGCCCGCTAGGCAGACCCCCGAAGAGCCCATAGCAGAAAGGGCGACGCCCGAAGCAGATGCGCCAATGGAGGAAGCGCACGTGGAGGAGGCGGCGCCCGTAGAAGAAGCGGCGCCCGCCGATGATGATAGTAGGGAGCAACCCGCGGCCAACATCCTAGAGAGGGAGATTGGCGGCAAAGCTTTCAAGTTAGGAAGCTCGCTAAACCCGGAAGAACGGGAAGGAGTGGCGGAAGTGATTTCGCGCCACATGGATGCCTTCGCGTGGTCCGCCTCGGACATGCCGGGCATCGACCCCGATTTTCTGTGCCACCACCTCAGCATGGACGCCACGGTTCGCCCCGTGCGTCAGAGAAGGAGGAAATTCAATGAGGAGCGACAACAGGTGGTGAAAGACGAAACGCAGAAGCTGCTGAGTGCTGGCCACATTAGGGAGATTCAGTACCCTGAGTGGCTCGCCAATGTCGTTCTGGTGAAGAAGGCAAACGGGAAATGGAGAATGTGCGTTGACTTCACGGACCTGAATAAGGCGTGCCCGAAGGATTCCTACCCGCTGCCCAGCATTGACGCCCTAGTGGACAGCGCGTCTGGCAGCAAAGTGTTAAGCTTCCTGGACGCCTTCTCAGGTTACAACCAAATCAAGATGCACCCCAGGGACGAGAGCAAAACTGCGTTCATGACTGAAACATGCAGTTATTGCTATAAGGTGATGCCTTTCGGACTCAAAAACGCGGGCGCCACGTACCAGAGGTTAATGGATAAGGTCTTGGCGCCAATGCTCGGGAGAAATGTATACGCCTATGTGGACAACATGGTGGTGGCGTCGCAGAACAGGATACAGCACATGGCAGACTTGGAGGAATTGTTCAACACGATATCCAAGTACCGCCTCAAGTTGAACCCCGAGAAGTGTGTTTTTGGGGTAGAGGCCGGTAAATTCTTGGGTTTTCTGCTCACCGAGAGGGGTATAGAAGCGAACCCCGACAAATGTGCGGCCATTATTGCCATGCGGAGCCCGACATCGGTAAAGGAGGTTCAACAGTAGACAGGGCGGATGGCGGCGCTCTCGAGGTTTATTTCCGCTAGAGGAGAAAAGGGGCACCCCTACTTCCAGTGCCTCAAGAGAAACAGTCGCTTTGCATGGACTGAGGAATGCGAAGCGGCTTTCGTTAAACTGAAGGAGTACCTGGCGACGCCTCCGGTTCTCTGCAAACCGGTAACGGGCGTGCCCCTCCGTTTGTATTTTACTGTAACAGATAGGGCCATCAGTTCTGTGTTGGTACAAGAGCAGAGCCAGAGTCAGAAGCCCATCTACTTTGTAAGCAAAGCCTTACAGGGAGCCGAGACAAGGTACCAGGCGCTGGAAAAGGCGGCACTGGCGGTAGTGTTCTCGGCTAGGAGGCTCCGTCATTACTTTCACAGTTTCACGGTGGTGGTAATGACCAACCTCCCCATACAGAAGGTGCTGCAGAAGCCCGATGTGGCAGGAAGAATGGTACGCTGGGCTGTGGAACTGTCGGAATTCGACATACAGTACGACCCTAGAGGATCCATTAAGGGGCAGGTGTATGCGGATTTTGTAGCAGAACTTTCGCCCGGAGGTGAGCAAGAGGTGGAAGCGGGTTCACAGTGGCTACTCTCGGTCGATGGTTCCTCAAACCAGCAAGGGAGTGGTGCGGGAATAGTGCTGGAAGGACCCGACGGCATACTAATCGAGCAGGCCTTGCGTTTTGCCTTCAAGGCAAGTAACAACCAAGCAGAATACGAAGCCTTGATTGCAGGAATGCTCTTGGCCAAAGAGATGGGCGCACAGAACCTCCTGGTGAAGAGCGACTCCCAGTTGGTCACGGGGCAGGTGTCGGGTGGGTTCCAGGCGAAGGACCCACAGATGGCGGCGTATCTCAAATACATCCAGTTGTTGAGAGGGGCGTTCAACGCTCTTGAGTTGATACACGTCCCGAGGGAGCAGAATGCCAGAGCTGACCTGCTTGCAAAGCTGGCCAGCTCAGGCAAGGGGGGTAGACAGAGGACAGTGATCCAGGAGACCCTCAAAGCTCCGCGTCGATTCGTGGAAGACAACAGGGTGGATGTCCTCCAGATTTATGCATCAAGGGGGAGGCCGAAGAGTCATTCCTCATTAACCCAAGATACGCAGAGGGCGCCCCGCATCAGTACGTACGCGGGTGTGTCTGAGGAATAGCAGATGCAGGTTTGTGTCCTGTCCACGGGAGACACCTGGATGACGCCCTATAAGCGGTACCTGGCGGATGGGGCCCTTCCAGTAGACCCTGAAGAGGGTAAGAAAATCAAAAGGAACGCCGTAAGATATACCTTGGTGGATGGGGTGTTGTTCAGGCACGGTTTTACTCACCCTATCCTAACATGTGTCAGTGGCGATGAGTGCACCAGGATAATGGCAGAGCTACACGAAGGCATCTGCGGAAGCCATGTAGGAGGAAGATCCTTAGCCTCCAAGGTAATACGCGCAGGGTTCTTCTGGCCAACAGTGAAAGAAGATTGCGCACGGCACGCCCAACGGTGTAGGCAATGCCAAAAGCATGCCGACTGGCACAAGGCGCCGCCTGAAGAGTTGCGGTCCATATACAGCCCGTGGCCTTTCCACACATGGGGTATTGACATCCTGGGCCCTTTCCCACTGGCAATCAGGCAGATGAAGTATCTGATTGTCGCCATCGAATACTTCACCAAGTGGATAGAGGCAGAACCCGTAGCACAAATCACTGCGCATAAGGTACAGCATTTTGTGTGGAGAAACATCGTGTGTCGCTTTGGCGTACCCAGGCGCCTGATATCTGACAACGGGACCCAGTTCGCCAGTCAGCAGTTGAGAAATCTGTGCGCTGAAGTGGGAATCAAGCAAGTGTTCGCGTCGGTCGAACACCCCCAAACCAATGGACAAGTAGAGTCAGCAAACAGAGTTCTGCTGAGGGTGTTAAAAAGAAGGTTAGTGAAGGCCAAAGGGGCGTGGGCGGAAGAGGTGCCAAGGATTGTGTGGGCATACCACACCACGCCCCAATCCTCTACTATGGAGACGCCGTTCAGTTTGGTGTACGGGTCGGACGCGATGATTCCAGTAGAAATACACGAAAGCTCACCGCGATTTCAAAACTTTGTGGTGGAGGAGTCTAACGAGGAGAGACAGGTAAACCTAGATCTGCTAGAAGAGGCCAGGGAAAAAGCTAGAATAAAAGCAGAAGCGGTGAAGAGAAGAGTGGAGCGGCAATATAGCTCTAAAGTAAAGCCACGACAGTTTCAGGTGGGCGACCTGGTGATGAGGAAAGCTCACCCTTACGAGTTGGAAAATAAGCTGTCTCCCAAGTGGACCGGGCCCTTCAGAGTTACTGAGGCTAAGGGCAACGGTTCGTACAACCTGGAGACTTTAGATGGGGGCCCTATCCCGCGCAGTTGGAATGCAGCCAACTTAAAATTTTATTTCAGTTGATTTATGTAAGCAGCATGTAACAGTCTAGTTGAAGGGGACGCTCTTTTTCCCCTTTTGGGGGTTTTTTAATGAGGTCACCCTAATGAATGGAATAACCAGTTGAGAAAAAGAAGTGCTTTGGTTTTCAGCCATTATTTTCCCTTGTTAGAAGTAATGTGATGCGCCGCCTAGACCATGGCGTCGCCAAGGAGGAAGGCGTCGCCTAGGCCTTGGTGTCGCCCAGAAAGAAGGCGTCGCCCAAGTAAAAGCATGCATCGTCGACAGAACGAGACGAAAGGAAGTCACGCGGTATATGAGGCATATGAAAAGTAAAGTCGCATTGTAAAGAGTTATGATACTGGAAAACTGTTGTTACAAGCAATGTACAGTACAAAATGCAAAAACACAAACAAGCCACTTCTCAGCGCTCATCAGAGTCATCACTGGAGGAAGGCGAAGCCCCTTTCCCAGCCCGCAACGCTCGAGTAAGTCGTGTCCGCTTTTCTTGGCTTATTTTCGAACCTGCACAAAGGGAACAGATGTATTAGAGACACAGTGAAGAAAGACAGGCACTTTTAGAAAGTAACAAAGGCCGAAGTTGCCTGAGGCAATGGTTCTTACTTATGTACTTCTCAAGAGTCCTAGCGTTGAACTCCAAGCTGATCACCGTAGCAGAGTCAAAACCTCCCGCCTCAGCAAGAATCCGGCAAGCTATTTGATCACTTGGAGCCAGATTCTTGAGGGGTTTGGCTTTGAGGACCTTTTCCTCTCTCACCCAGTACAACGGAAACCCATCGAGGGCGTCGGGAACAAGATCAGTACAGCGGATCTTGAAGAACCGGCCTTTCCACCCCGTGAACGAGCTTTGGAAAGGCGTGAAGAGAACTCTTCCGGGTACATTGCTGAGAGTTACCCAGAGGTTGTGTCTCTGTCTCTTCACCTCAAAAAAGTGAAGAAAGAGGTCAACCGAGGGTGCACAACCCAGAAACCCAAAGAGGACATCGAAGGCCTTAACAAAGGCCCAGCTGTTGGGGTATAACTGGGCTGGAGCCACGTTGATCTCCGTCAGCAGTTCCTACTCGAACCAGGAGAAGGGTAAGCGCACCCCGATGGTCTTGAACACCACCTGGTAAAAGTAAAAAAAAGGGACCCCGTTGTTGGCCCGTTCGTCGCCACACACTGGCTCCCCCAGAGTGCATGGGAGCACAGCGATGTCGTCATCGTGCCTCCTCGCGAAGGCCCGGTAACATTCATCAAGAAGTTCGCTCGAGGCCCAAGGGTACAAGTCTTTGGGACGGACCCTGGCGGAAGCATCGTGAGAAGACATTCTTCAGCAAGATCAGGGTGGCTAGAAATGCAAGGGTTGAGCGAGGGGAGTGAAGGTTAGAACAGCCCTTTGACAGAGAAGAAAGGGTGCAAGAATAAAGAACGCAAGTAGGATATGAGAAGTGAGAAAACGATGAAGATAGTTCCAGAGCCTGAAGAATTAAATAAAGCGGTTAGAGCGCCAAACGACGTGAATGGATGCACCGCACGATTGATACACGTGGTGGAAGATGAAAGGATGATGCTGGCACCTCTGGTTTAAATCAGAAAATGTCCCGTCAACAGAATATCCAGGGGTACGATCCGCCGTCGAAAGTGAGCCAGGGTTACAGCAGGAGTTAGAAAATGGAATGACTAGACACCCCATCAACCATACAAGCAGCGCCACGTGGATCAAGTCGAATGACAGAAGGTCCCATCAGCTATACAAGGAGCGCCACGTGGATGGCACAGGCAAAGCCTTGGGCTCTTCGCTGTTATCAGGCGTTGACCAAGGCAAGGATTAAGGTCAATAACGAAGTAAAGGTAACGCCCGAGGCGTTGCCAGGAAGGACGTAAAGGGCGACGACACACGAGATGTCGCGGGCGTCGCTAACCCAAATACCGACAGGCGTCGCCTCCCCGATACCCACAGGTAGGAAAGACTGTGGAGGGAGACGAAAGCAAAGAAAGGCAAAGTTAGTCACAGGTGTCGCCTCCCCGATGCCCACAGGTAGGAAAGACTGTGGAGGGAGGCGAAACCGCCGAACGCTAGCGGGTCGTTGGCAGGGTGTTCCCCGATACCTATGGGCAGGAAAGACCATGGAGGGAACAAAAATCCCACAGCACTCAGCGTTTTAGACACCCGGGGACGATACGGTGCTGCTTTAGCAGGCCTCTCCTTAAGCGTGGGCGCCGAGTCTTAAAAGATCAAAGAAAGAACCTTTCGGTATCAGAGACGTCCCGTGGACGATACGGCATCACTTAGTGAGCCTCTCCATGGGTGTAAGGGTTGGCGGGCGACCTTACCCAATCATACCAAACCGCCCAACGAAGTGTGAGAAACGGGCAGAACACAGATAAAATAATTGAAGCGTATGAAGGGAAAAGACGGGAGCAGGATCGCATAGGCAGAGTCGTATGTGACAAAGAAATAAAGACAACCATGCGAACGTCCCAAATCAGTAACAAGAGTGCGGATAGTTCAAAGAATTACAAGTTTAAACGGAGAAAGTCAAAAGCAAGCGTAAAGAATAAAGGAATTAAGCTTGAAAGTGAAGGTGGCGGTTGAGAGACAGCGGTTCAGTCGTCCACGTCCATGGGCACGACCTTCCCGTCGACGACATGGTGCAGGGGGTCGCAGTTCGAAATATTGATGCCAGGGTTCTCACACGACGCCTGGGTCAGAGCCTCCTGGAACCCCTCCTCGAAAGTACCCGCCATCTCCTGGATAAGGTACTTTTTCTCCTTCTCCAGCTCCTCAACGGCGGCGTCCCCAGAGGTCACCTGCTTCTCTAGAGCCTCTTTCTCAACGCGAAGTCGACTGACCTCGACCTGTAGTTTGTCGTAGTCAGCCCGGAGAAGGTCCATGGCTTTGGCCTGGGCGGCCATTTCCCCCTCCATCCGCTCCGTCTTGTCAGCCTGCTCACGGCAACGGTCCGTCAGGTCCTTTTGAATTTCTGCATCAGCTTTGAGCGATTCCTGAAGGCCCGTTACCTGGACTTGGAGGGCGACTTCACGAGTAAAGAAGCCAGCCTGGAGCTCTAATGCCTCTGCCAGTTGCCTCTCAGTTTCTGCTTTGGACTCCCGCGCTTGCTTCAGAGAGGTTTGGTAAGTTTCGTTCTGGCGCCCCAGGGTCCTCATTTCCTCCTCCAGAGTAGTCGCCTTTGTTTCCAAGGCCTGGAGAGTTTGGGCTTGCATGACCGCGTTTCTGGCCTGGGCGCGCCATTCAAGGGCCACCGCCAAGAAGGCCCCCAAGTAGAAGGGCATGCCTTCCTTCCTGTCGGTGCCCTCTGGCAGAGTCCCGCCACTGAAGCCCCTCATTAGATGCATAATCGGAGGAGGGATGGCGATGAAGTCAGGGGTGGCAGCGACGGAAGCAGGAGAAGCAATGGTTTCTGTCGGCGGCGGAGGCGGGGCAGATTCGGCGCCTTCGCCCCTTTCCTCTTGGAGTGTCATGGGAGGGAGTGAGGTCGCGCTCGGAGGGTTATCCATGAAGGGGTTCCCTCCCTGGGGCGACGCCTCTACCGAAAGAGGAACCCGCGCAGATTTTTTTCTTTTGAAGGGAGCCACGCCTCCTGAGTCCTCATCATCTGATAGAATCTCCAGAACCCGTTTCCCTTTGTCAAGGAGGGTTGGAGCCGGTGACGAGGCCGTGGCTAGGGGAACAGCAGCGATGGGTAGAGGAGAGCGAGGAGTCTGAAGTGCGGCGGGGCTGTGTGGAGACAACGGAGGTGAACTCAGGGGAGCTTTGGCGGTGATCGGAGGAGGCGGCGACAGAATCGGTGGGGGAACCGGATCGGCAGCAAGGGTGGAGGAGGCGCCCGCCTTGGCGGCACGTGCCTCCTTCATTGCCTTCGCCAGCATCATTCTCTTAGAAGCGCCCATCACCGATCCTACATCAAGACAGACCAGACAGCAAGGGTTAGTACTAAAACAGCTACGCGAATTCACGATACGCGAAGAGACATGAAATGCAAGTAACATGGTACAAGTGTAAAACAAGCATAATAGTATGGGGAAACAAACGATCGATAGCAGGCTGCTTATAGCACAAAAGATGAGGGGAGAACCCCTTACCAAAATAGGTGGTCAGGGCGTGGGCATTGTACTCGTTAGCGACCAGCTTCAAGGTATCAAAGACGATCCCCAATCCCGCCAAGGCTTTGCTTACCTCCCTATCGGCGGGGGATAGCTCTTCCAGGGTTTTGGCCCTGAGCAATTTGGGGCGTTCCGTCCAGTAAAGGGGGAAGCCATCCAAAGCTGTGGGATCATGCTTGGCGCAGCACACCCTGAAGAACTTCCCTTTCCAGCTCTTGTAAGAATTCTGGAAGAGGGAGAGGAGGATCCTGCCAGCGATCCCGGAAAAGCTTACCCAAAAGCTTTTCCCCTGTTTTTTCACCTAAAAAAAATGCAGGAAGACATCTACGGAAGGAGGAATGCCCAGGTATCCACAAAGAATTTGAAAGCCCCTCACAAATGCCCAGCTATTGGGATGAAGCTGGGCGGGGGCAGTGTTGATTTCAGTAAGAAGCTCCCGTTCGAAGGGAGTGAACGGGAGACACACTCCTACGCGCTTGAACACGGTCTGATACATGAAGAAGAAGGGTGTCCCCTTCCTAGGTCTGTCGTCCAAACAAACAGGTTCCCCAGGCCTGCCGGGACGGACGGATATGTGGGCGTCGTGTGTGCGGCAGAAGGCGTTAAAGTTGTACAAATGGGGATCCCCCCGGTGAGCTTCCAGGTCCTGGAAGGAAGTCAGGCTGGTGCATTCACGCAGGAGCTCATCGGAGGCCCAGGGGTAGAAGGCTTTGTAGTTGGACTTGGGGGTCGTAGGGGAAGAATCAGGCTCCGCGTTCGCGCTCGTCATGGTGAAAATAGATAGCTGGAGAAAGAAGAGAGGAAAAAGGGTTTAGCAAGTTTATCCATGGCAAGAAGGGGAAAGAACCCCAGGAAGCGTCACCCACGCGGGAAAAATCAGAGGAGGAAGAAGAAGCGGAGAAATGCAGTAATACGTGAATAATAACAGTCCCAGGCAGTTCAATAAATCAATCTAATGCGACGAAGGGGAAAGGTCGTGAGTATCCGAGATCATACCTTTGCTTTTGGAATGGAGGCAGCAGAAGGCACAGGAAGGAGAGAATCGCAGTCACAGAGAAAAAAAAGTTTTCGAAGGCGATGAACAGTGCGGAGTTGCAGAGCGAATGAATGTAACAGTAGGGTGAGCGCGGGGTTTGGGGTAACTTAAACGTTACATTTCGTAACCCAAGAGGCGCAAATTGAGGGCCGCAGGATCGAGCCACGCGTCAAAAGGTCGATTGCCCAGGGGAAGCGCAAGGGTCTCTAAAGGAGGGCCACGCGATGGGCCACGTGGCGCGCGATCAAGGGTAGCTCAAAAGGTGTAATCATCCCCATTTCAGGGAATGTCCAATCGCCCATTAAGAATACCCCTGCGGTTCAGAAAATGTCGCGTCAGTAATTCGAAAATTTGCTGAGTCAGCAGAGAATGACACGTCATCGGGAAGGCACGTGGATGGCGGGGGCAAGGCTTTAGTCTTTGCGCAGAAGACAAGTCTTCGGCTTAAGACTGGGGGGGCTTGTGTACCGTCCCGTATAAGGGCGTTGACTAAGTCAAGGTCAAAGTCAACGACTGGAAGGTCAAAGTCAACTCAAGGCGTCGCTAAGACACGGCGTCGCCTAGGTGAAGGCGTCGCCTAGGTGAAGGCGTCGCCTAGGTGAAGGCGTCGCCTAGGTGAAGGCGTCGCCTAGATGAAGGCGTCGCCTCGGTGAAGGCGTCGCCCAGGTGAAGGCGTCGCCCAGGTGAAGGCGTCGCCAGATCGAACAGTGTAAAAGCAAGGCAATCACGGTGTGGTTCCCCGATACCCATGGGTAGGAAAGACCATGGAGGGAGCGACGTCGTGGGAAAGCCTCAAGTCCCGATATCTCGGGAAAGTGATAAAGAGAAGGAAAAGGTGGCTTCAAGGACATAGTGATAGTACCAGTGAAGGGCAGCCTGACTCGCGAAGTACCCCTGCCGTCCCAGAGACGCCTTCGGGACAGATACGACCCAAGAGGAAGGTCACGCCCAGGATAACCGGGTGCAGGGTGTGAGAGGAAGGCAGATACGCTCTCAGAGTAAGTGGCTAGATACTTGGGGGCATGAGTTGGCACCCAAAAAGCCACCCCTAGCGCAGTAGCACTCCCAAACAGGAGGACCCACACGTAGAAACGTCCCCAGATGGGCAGAAACGCCCCCAGATGGGGTCATGGCGTCGTGAGGCCCTCCACGTGTATGACAACCATGCCGGAATAGAAACACCCTCTAGTCAGGTGCCAGGTAATTAAAGATATTCAATACAGTTTCCCTTTCGAGCATTCAGGTACTATTATGGCTTCCGAGCGTTTCAACATCTTAAATGTGCTACGTTTCGTAATTAAGCGCTTTAATGAGTGCGTTACGTTTGAGATTAAAAGCGCTTTAAGGCGCTTTAAATGCTAGGGCAGTTTAAATAGCGCTGGGAATGTCGGAAAAAGGGTTGGAACCTTCGACAAATTTAGGAGAAACTCTCTGGTTGCTTGCCCGTGCTTGAGGACTACGTACAAGTGACTGGAGAACATTTTTGCCTGAAGGGGACAACACACACACACATATATACACAGTTTCTTTTACCACCTGCAGAGTGCCATACGCGGTGCTCAGATACGTGGGTGGACAGTTTTGGTGTTTCTTGCTGGCTGACTTGAGCGTCGGAGTGCAAACGGCCGCTAGGGCGCCTCTTTGTCCTTCTTTTTTGCAGGAATTCACAGGCAATCAGTGGGAAGGAGTCCTTAGCTGACGGTTGAGGTCGCGCACGAAGACGTCCCGGTCAACCGGACGGAACATCTTCCTTCTAGTCTTCTCAAAATTAAAAGAAGACATAAAATAAAGATGAGGCCCAAGCCCAAAGCCCAAGCCCAAGCCCAATAAGGCCAAAGCCCAAAGATCCCAAGTCCATCCCATGAGGGGTAAGGCCAAGCTTTGAAATACTCTTGTATAGTTTTAGGAGGTGTGGTTATTAAATAAAGGTGTGTGAAAATGTAAAATAAAGTCACATTGTCCATGTGACTTAGGAGAGTGGTGTAGGTGTAGTTTTTGGGAGGTGTCATAGTAGAAAAAGGTCACACCTCCCATGTGACTTGTTTTTGGTGGGAATTTCAAATGAGTTTATTTGAAATTTCCCACCTATTTTTCAGCACCTTAGGCTATAAATAGAGGTGCTTCCTTTGTAAAATTCAAATTGGAATTAATCTAAGAAAACTCTACTCAAATTTCGAGTGAACTTTGGAGAGCTTTTGGAGCCTTCTTCTCTAGTCTTATCTTGATGGATCCATGGAGTCCTCAAGTGGCGGCAACACTCTCATCTAGGAGCATTCCACACTTCTAGTGGCGAGATCATCCATCATTCTTCCATCTTCATGAGCATTCTCTTCTCCTTCCTTTCTTCTATTTCAATTGTTTTTGTTGTCTTGTGTTCTTGAGTTGTTTGGTTCAGTTTTTATGTTTTTCCAGCACCTATATTCTGTTCTTGTCTTTTAATTTCAATTTTGTTCGGTTCATATGTTTGCTTATTCAATTTTGTTCGGTCCTTTCAATTTTACCTCTCTTTGTTGGTTCAATTTGACAATATGTGGAGCATCCAAATGAGTTTGGGATTTGGTACTAGTTTTTGGTGAGTTCTTGTCTTAGAACAATGATCCAACTCTAAGAAAAGTGCCTCAATAATGTCCAACTCAAGGTGATTCCTAAGAATGTCAAGAATCATTCTCTATATGGCTAGTGGAACCACATCATGTGGTATCATGAGTCTTAGGTTCATTCTTGTTTAATTGTTGAGTTGTGTGCACTTTATTTCAAGAGCTCTTTTAATTTCTTGCAATTTAAGTTTCTGTTTTAGGCTTAATTGAGTTTTTCTTGCTGTTTTTCTTTTACACCAAGTGCTTGTGAAAAGGTTTATGGCACTCATAATTCTTATGAGTATGGTTGCTCTTTTGGAATGGCATTATCCTTCCTAGAGTTTACCTTAAGCTTCCTTTCACTTTTTAAAATTTGTGATGTGTCTTTTAATTTTGTAATCTGCAGAGCTTCCTTGGTCGACAAGAACCCTGTTCACCTTTCTGCCCGTCGTGACAACTGAAATGACCACGGGGTCGTTGTCGTGCGGCACAACATCCTGTAGATCCGCCCTCGTGAACACGAGGTCTGACTCCCACGGATCACCTGAAATTCTTTCTTCAATTGAGTTGACCCCCCTCGCGTATTTTTTTCGTTGGGAGGCGGTGGGTCCTCCGCCGGAAAAGCCACCAGCAATGGTATGGACTTCGCCGAGGACAGGCATCTTGTGCGCTTGCTCTTCCGCTGGTGCTGGCAGAGTCGCGGTCGTGGCGGGCTCTGTGACATAATCCTTCAGAAACCCGCTTCTCACCAACTCATCTAGCTGGTAACCCAGCGACAGGCAGTTATCGATGTGATGACCGAAAGCTTCGTGGAACTCGCACCAAGAGTCTTTGCTAGGCCCTAACACCTTGTCAGTCTTCGCCGGTCGCCTCAACCTTTCAGCTATATTGGGCACGACAATCAGATCCTTCAATTCCACCACAAAGTTGTACCTCGCCGGCCTTGCCCTTTCCCTGGCTGGGCGATCCCCTCCTGGTGGACCCCGGGGCTGGGGTTTTCTGGTCTCATAGGGGCGTCTCCCCTCTGGCTTCTTTCTCCCCGTCGTGGTCTCGTTGACCCAGACGGTTTGAGCCCGCGTCTGCGTTTTCGGGCGTGAGGTTACGACGCTAGTGCGCTTCTCACACACCTCTCCCTCGGAGGCGATATGTTCCACCGCCCGACGCCGTATTTCAGCGAAGGTCCTAGGGCGATTGCAAATAATGGATTCGCAAAAAGGGCCGGAACATACGCCTTTTCTGAATGCATACACGATCATAGGCTCCTCTGAAGTACCAACTTTTACTACTTGAGCCCCGAAACGGTTGATGTATTCCTTCAAGGTCTCCCCTTGATACTGTTTTACATCAAACAGGTCGTAGGAAACTGGAGGCGGAGCCCTGTTCGCCAAGTACTGCTCTCTAAACAGTTGCGACAACTGCTGAAAGGAGGTGATATGGCCGTTTGGAAGGTTGATGAAGCAATCCATTGCCATCCCTGTCAAGGTGCTCATAAAGAGCTTGCATCTCGTGGCATCGGAGCCGCCTACCAACACCATCTGCGTGTGGAATGCAGTGAGATGCGCCTCGGACTCCTCCATCCCGGTGAAGATCACCTTGGGTCCCGCCGAAACGGAAACTGTATTAAATAACCTTAATTACCTTGTACCTGACAAAATGGCGTTTCTATTCTGATCTGGCTGCTGTACACGTGGAGGGCCTCACAGCGTCATGACCCCATCTGGGGGCATTTCTTTGTGTGAGTCCTCCTACCTGGGAGTGCATCTACGCTATAGGTGACTTTTTGGGTGTCAACTCATACCCCCAAACATCTAGTCACTCACTTTGAGAGCGTATCTGCCTTCCTCTCGTACCCTGCACCTGGTTACCCTGGGCGTGACCCACCTCTTGAGTCGTATCTATCCCAAGGGCGTCTCTGGGGCGGCAGGGGCACTTCACGAGTCAGGCTGCCCTGCACTGGCGCTATCACTATGGCCTTGAAGCCACCTTTCTGTTCTCTTTAGTACTACCCCGTATTATCGGGATTTGAGGCCTTCCCACAGCGTCGCTCCCTCCATGGTCTTTCCTACCCATGGGTATCGGGGAGCCACACTGTGATCGCCTTGCCTTTTTGACATTTGACCTTGGCGACGCCCTGGTTGGGCAACGCCTTAATTGGGCAACGCCTTAACTAGGCGTCGCCTTGACCTTGGCGACGCTTCCTCTTGGCGACGCTGGCACTTGGCGTCTCTTCACCTAGGCGACGCCTTATGTTGACTTTGACCCCCGAGAGGTTGACTTTGACCTTGACTTTGTCAATGCCCGGATACGGGACGGTACAATTACTGTAAGTTACCGGTGTTTTGTAATTTGGATTATGTTTGTCGAATGGTTGTGTTTGGTCGTAGCTGATGAACAATTATTTTTTGTGTCAAGTATGAGCATCACATTTTGTTTCTACATCTGCAAAATATTTGTATTTATTATATTTTCTTAATTGTTTCATTCTCTTCAGACTTCTGTGATATAATTGAATTGAGTAACTTGATTTGCAGGGAATGCAGGAAAGTAAAACATCAATACTAGAAACATACATTGTTATGTAGTTGAATTCAATAACTTGATTTGCAGGGAAGGCAGGAAGAGTTAAGCATCATTTGCTCTATCAATGTATTCAATGAATTTTGTACTTCAGACAATTTAGTATATTGTAATAATGTAATTATATTGTAATATGGCAATTTCCTATGTTAAGTATTTCCTTTATTTCTTTTATATCAAATAATAATATATATATATATATATATATACCGACCGGTCCTCAGGCGTTGGTTAAACCATTGGTAATATTGGTGCCACGTAAGCAGGTCCACGAGCAGCGCGGACCAGTACCTCACAAAGCACGTGTGCCAAGGAACCAAGAGCAGTTTGACATTGGTCATCAAGATGTACCGACTTGCCACTAAACAGTGTGGAGAGGTCAGACATCGAAAACCCAAACAGTAGAGATGGGCCACGAGAAGTGGATCCCAGATCACACACCAGTTATCAATAAGGGAGAAGCCTATATCACGAGTACCCATGCGTGTAGAGTGGACGACGCGCTCAGGTGTGACACAAAGTATAAGAGCCACTGGAAGGAAATGGCCTGCAAGGGTCACGTTCAGGGGCGAGCTGCATGCATGGCACGTGAACAGCTAGGGCACTCCCAAAGGCGGGTGACCCGAGAGATCAGATGCACAAGGAGGCATCCAGGTGGTCATCCCGTCAGAGGTTGTGTTCCGTCCGGTTGACCGGGACGTCTTCGTGCGCGACCTCAACCGTCAGCTAGGGACTCCTTCCCACTGGTTACCTGTTGACTCCTGCAAAAAAAAAAGAGGACAAAGAGGCGCCCTAGCGGCGGTTTGCACTCCGACGCTCAAGTCAGCCAGCAAGAAACACCAAAACTGTTCACCTACGTCTCTGAGCACCGCGTATGGCACTCTGAAGGTGGTCAAAAGAACTGTGTATATGTGTGTGTGTTTTCTCCCTCAGGCAAAGATATTCCCCAATCGCTCGTATGTGACCTTGAAGCACGAGCAAGCAACTAGAGAGTTCTCTGGTAAATTTGCCAAAAGTTCGAACCCCGTTTCCAACATTCCCCGCGCTATTTAAACCTCCCAAGCATTTAAAGCGCCTTAAAGCGCTTTTAATCACAAACGTAACGCACTCATTAAAGCGCTTAATTAGAAAACGTAACGCGTTTAAGACGTTGAAACGCTTGGGAGCCATCATAGCACCTGAACGCTCGAAACGGAAACTGTATTGAACGACTTTAATTACCTGGCACCAGACCAAGAGGTGTTTCCATTCTGACATGGCTGTTATACACGTGGAGGGCCTCACGACGCCGTGACCCCATCTGGGGGGCGTTTCTGCCCTCCTGAGGACGTTTCTACGTGTGAGTCCTCCTGCTGGGAATGCTACTGCGCTAGGGGTGACTTTTTGGGTGCCAACTCATGCCCCCAATCATCTAGTCACTTACTCTGAGAGCGTATCTGCCTTCCTCTCGTACCATGCACCCGGTTACCCTGGGCGTGACCTTCCTCTTGGGTCGTATCTGTCCCGAAGGCGTCTCTGGGGCGGCAGGGGTACTTCACGAGTCAGGCTGCCCTACACTGATGCTATCACTATGGCCTTGAAGCCACCTTTTCCTTCTCTTTATCGCTCCCCCGAGCTATCGGGACCTGAGGCCTTCCCACGGCGTCGCTCCCTCCATGGTCTTTCCTACCCATGGGTATCGGGGAACCACACTGTGATTGCCTTGCTTTACACTGTTTGATCTGGCGACGCCCTGGTTGGGCGACGCCCTGACCTAGGCGACGCCTTGCCTTGGCGGCGCTTCCTCTCGGCGATGCTGGCACTTGGCGTCTCTCCACCTAGGCGACGCCTTGCGTTGACTTTGACTCTCCAGCTGTTGACTTTGACCTTGACTTAGTCAACGCCCGGATACGGGACGGTACAGGTTGCACTCCAGTTAGGGACCCCACGCGCTAGGTTATCCTGAGAGTAAGGTAACAACAGTGTTGGGCCCGCCCATCAGAAAGGCCCATTTCAGGTAAACAGGAAACCCTAGTTTCAGTCTATAAATAGTTAGTTAACAAACTTGACAAGAGAGAATTCTCTTGCGCCGTAAAACACACACACAATAGCAAGATTATACAGTTTTCGGTGTTTCCTAGCCCTAGTACTGACTTGAGCGTCAGAGTGTAAACAACCGCTAGGGCATGAGCGTCAGAGTGTAAACAACAGTGTTGGGCGCCCTTTGTCTTTGTGTTTCAGGTGTTCACATAGGAAAGGCACAGGCAAACGCAAGGACTCTGAGCGTGAGAGTGACGTAGGCGCACGAAAGCGTTTCGAGTCAACTAGCAGGAACAATATATATAATTAAAAAAAAGTATAACAACGATTAATAAGTTTAATTATATATATATAAATATATATTGTATACTATATATACTGTACCGCCCTGGTAGTCGGAAGTAATGACGTGGCATCAAGCTATTGTATAGGCGTGTTGAGAGGACGCCAGGTTGGCAGAAGGGAAGGAGGTCGGGGGGCTCGTGTAGTAGCCAGTTATTAAGTTGGCGTGCTCCGATCTCCAGCACACCAGAACCGGCGGTCACCAAGTTGAAGACGAAGTCGCCAGATATGAATCCGGGCGACCAAGTGATTAGAGATCGCCGAAGCAAGGACATCGCCGGAGATGAAGGCAGATAGACATTTCCCAGCTGGCCAGAGGATGAGGTCGGGGGATAGCTCACATGGCATACACGGGGAAGCAAGAAGAGTAGATGATGAAGGCGGCCGGCGAGACCACAGGGAAGGTGTATACGAAGGCACCCTAACTCGCCAATCCCAGTAGAGATCGCACTCCAAGACAACTATGCACTGAGTAGTACCATGCATAAGTAACTTAGCCAAATGAGAGTCAGAAGCAGCGCCCAAGTCAAGGAGGCTCCAGATGATGGCACGTGTACGGCTGGATGCGAGCCACGTGTCCAGGTCTGTAACTGCCAGGAGAGAGAAAGTGTCCAGGTATATAAGGGTTTCCCAACGAACTTCTGAGGTACGCACGTTCAGATTTTCTTCTTTACGCTTGCGAGTTTCCTGAGTATACTGAGAGAGAACTGGTTCACGGTTCCTTGAGAGTTCTTGAGAGTTACTCTTAGTATTTGGTGGTTCAGTCACTGACTTGGGCGTTGGAGTGCGATCGGCCGCAGCGGTGCCGCTCTGTTCTTTTGCAGGTTCTTGAGGTGGATCGTGGCGAAGGACGGAGGTTGACGCGGTGCACACGTCGATCCAAGTTTGACGAGGCAAGCTCCAACGTTTTGGTCAACAGGCAGGATCATCAGGTGCCCACCGTGGGGCCGTGTAAAACCTGTTCCCATCCACAGCGTGAGTTCTTGGAGGTTTTTGCAGTTTTCTGTGTGGTTGTGTGCTGGTGCAACCATTGTTCGCTGTTCGTCTAAGTTTTCTTCGGTGATTTCGCGTTTTCCACCGTTCGTTTGGATTTTTGTTCGGTGAGGTGAAGTTTTCTGCTGCTTACGCGAGATTCGTTCTGTGAGATTTGAGTTCTTTGGCTCGTTTGGTTTTCCGTGGGAGAAGCGGTGGTTTCTGGTGGAGTTGCAGGTTTCTGTGGAGGTTCGCTGTGTTCTTGAGGTTTCTTGCGAAGTGTCGCGAAATTCTGACCGATTGATCGCTGAGTCGATCGTCGCTGAAGGAAGTATTGTTCGTTGTACTCTGTGATTTGCCAAGTTTTCATGAGAAAAATGAGAAGCAACCGTTCAAGTCCAGTTGCGCCCGTTGCTGCTGAAGGCGCCAGCGCCATGACCATGGCGCAGATGGTGGAGATTATGCGTTCGTTGCAGGCAAATGTGGAAGCCTCGCGCATAGAACAGGCGAGAATGCATGAGGACCTGGTCGCCTCTCGGGCCAGGAATGATGAGCTTAGCAAAGTGACTGAAGAGCTGCGTCAAGCTCTTCAGGAGCAGCGAGGGCGTCCTATTGCTGAAGAGGTCGCGCCGTCAACGCCGCCTCGTGTTTTTCCTATGCCTTTCGCTCAGGCGATTACTGACACGCCTATTCCTGCGAGTGTGGTACCTGTTAAGGCTGTTTTCACCGGCGTGGAGGATCCTGAGGCTCATCTCACCACGTTCCATACGCAGATGATGCTGTCAGGGGGATCAGACGCCGTGTACTGCAAAATGTTTGTGAGCACACTCCAGGGAACGGCGCTGGAATGGTTTGTGAGCCTGCCTACAGGTCACATAACCAACTTCCAACAGTTTTCAAAGATTTTCGTCGAGCAGTACATCGTGAATAAGGCACCGCCCAGGGTGTCTTATGATTTGTTTGACATAAGGCAATATCAGGGAGAGTCCCTCAGGGACTACCTGAATCGTTTTGGGGCGCAGATGGTCAGATCGCCGGCCAAAGATGAAGAAATGCTGGTCTATGCATTTAAGAAGGGCGTGCTGCCGGGACCATTCTGTGAGGCATTGATCAGGGCTCACCCTGCCACGTTTGCTGAAGTCAGGCGACTTGCGGTGGCTCACATCGCCGATGAGAATGAAGTCGCCGAGAAGAGGGGAAGCGTGGCTCCCGCTAGGCCACGCGCCCAGACCAGGATCCAGCCACAGAGGGTGCTGGAGACAGCGGCGGCCAGAAGGGATCAGAGGACTCGACATCCTTATGATCCGAGGAAGAACAAGGGCAGGGGGCAAGGACGCCCTCAACCAGCACGCCGGGAGTACAATCGCCCGCCTAAGCACAAGTTTGTCATGGGATTGGCGGACCTGGTCGCCATTCCCAATATATCAGCTAGGTTGAAGGCGCCCGAGAAGGTGGGCGACAAGGTGCTGGGACCAAAGCCAGACGCCTGGTGTGAGTTTCACCAGGGCTTTGGTCACACCGTGGACTCGTGTTTGGCTTTAGGATACCAGCTCGACGATCTGGTCAAGAGCGGGTTCCTAAACGACTACTTGCTGGACAGAAGAGCCGGGGGCCCGTCGAGTTCTCAACCAGCAGGTGGACAGGCCCAACAGCACGAGATGCCTACCCACGGGGAAATCCACACCATTGCAGGAGGTTTCTCAGGTGGTGGATGCACCGCATCACAGAGGAAGAAGTATGCCAGGTCTGTGATGACGGTGGATATGTTTGAAGACCACTCGCCGGATGTGGACATTACGTTCACCAAGCAAGATCTTCGGGACATTGTGCCTCATGACAACGATCCCATAGTCATCTCGTTGATCACAGCAGGAAGAAAGGTCCACAGGGTTCTAGTGGACCAAGGAAGCTCGGCAGACGTGATGTTCTGGCCGACTTTCACGCAGCTGGAGCTACCCCTTGACCAGCTGAGGCCCTATGGAGGGTGTTTGTATGGTTTTGCTGGTGACCAGGTAGAGGTCAGGGGGTACATAGAGTTGAGGACTATGTTTACAGATGAGGCGGGTTCGAGGACAGAGAAGATCAAATACCTTGTCGTAAATGCTCCCTCAGCGTACAACATTCTGCTGGGAAGACCCATGCTCAACAGAATAGGTGCTATACCATCGACACGACACATGAAGGTGAAGTTGCCGTCTATGGACGGGGTGGTGATCACCATCAAATCCGACCAGAAAGAAGCGAAGAGGTGCTATGAGAATAGCCTGAAAAACAAAAGGTCTGTGAGTTATGTGACAACCACCCCGCCTCCTGGTGTGACGCCCAGATCGACGGTAATAGAAGAGACCGTCGGAAGAGATGTGGTGATGGTGGATGCTGAGCTGGAGGAGGGGAACGCCGGTCTGGAAGAAGAGGAGGCAAGGAATCGCCCTGAGGAAGCGAGGGAGCTGGGAATCGCCAGGGCGGTGATCGCCAGAGAAACCAGGCCAAAACCCATCGAGCAGTGGCTCGAGAGGGAGATTGGGGGAAAGATCTTCAAGCTGGGAAGATCCCTGGAGGTTGAGCTCCAGGACCAGATCGCCAAGGTGATAGAGCGGCATCTGGATACGTTTGCATGGTCCGCTTCGGACATGCCCGGGATCGATCCCGACTTCTTGTTCCATCATTTGGCGATGGACCAGTACGGCAGAGAAGAAGGAAGTTCAACGAGGAGAGGAGGCAGGCGATAAGAGACGAAAAACAGAAACTCCTCGCTGCAGGCCATATCAGGGAGGTGCAGTACCCCGATTGGCTAGCCAATGTCGTGCTGGTGAAGAAGAGTAATGGGAAATGGCGCATGTGCGTCGATTTCACTGATCTGAATAAAGCCTGCCCAAAGGATTCGTATCCTTTGCCAAACATAGACGCCCTGGTGGACAGTGCTGCAGGGTGCAAGTTGTTGAGCTTCCTGGACGCCTTCTCGGGGTATAACCAGATCAAGATGCATCCCATGGATGAAGAGAAGACTGCCTTCATGACCGAGAGATCGTGCTACTGCTACAAGGTGATGCCTTTTGGGCTGAAGAACGCGGGGGCCACGTACCAGAGGTTGATGGATCGAGTACTTGCACCGATGTTGGGAAGGAATGTGCAAGCGTACGTGGATGACATGGTCGTGACCTCGCCAGAGAAAAGCAAGCACGTTGCGGACTTGGAGGAGTTGTTTACTATGATCGCCAAGTTCAGGTTGAAGCTGAACCCGGAGAAGTGTATCTTTGGCGTGGAGGTTGGGAGGTTCCTGGGATTTCTCCTAACTGAAAGAGGAATAGAGGCCAACCCCGATAAGTGCGCTGCCATTTTGGCGATGAGGAGCCCGGCTACAGTGAAGGAAGTGCAGCAGCTTACAGGTCGGATGGCCGCCATGTCTCGCTTCGTGTCAGCTAGCGGAGAGAAGGGCCATCCATATTTTCAGTGCTTAAGGCGGAATAACAAGTTTGCCTGGACGAAGGAGTGTGAAGAAGCCTTCGTCAAGCTGAAGGAGTATCTGGCGAGCCCGCCGGTTTTGTGCAAACCGCTGGTGGGAACCCCTCTCAGGTTGTATTTTGCTGTAACTGAGAGGGCGGTGAGTGCGGTGCTCGCCCAGGACCAAGATCAGGCTCAAAAGCCTATTTATTTTGTTAGTAAGGTGCTGCAGGGCCCGAAGGTAAGGTATCAGGCCCTGGAGAAGGCTGCGGTGGCTGTGGTATTTTCGGCGAGGAGGTTGCGCCACTACTTTCATAGCTTCACGATACTGGTGATGACCGACCTGCCCATCCAGAAGGTCTTGAAGAAGCCCGACGTTGCTGGGAGGATGGTGAAGTGGGCAGTGGAGCTGTCGGAGTTTGATATTAAGTATGAGCCCCGAGGCCCGATCAAGGGGCAAATCTTCGCAGACTTCATGGTCGAGCTCTCATCTGAAGCGACACGAGTTGAAGGGGATGACTTCCGTTGGGTACTCTCAGTGGATGGATCGTCAAACCAGCAGGGTAGCGGTGCTGGAGTCATCTTGGAGGGACCCAACGGCGTGCTGATCGAACAATCCTTGAGGTTTGCCTTCAAGGCCAGCAATAATCAAGCAGAATACGAGGCGCTGATCGCCGGTATCTTGCTGGCTAAGGAGATGGGAGCCAGGGTGCTGATGGCTAAGAGTGACTCGATGCTGGTCACGGGGCAAGTAACAGGCGAGTTCCAGGCTAAAGATCCACAAATGGCGGCTTACCTGGAGTATGTACAGGAGTTGAAGAGTTCATTTGCCTCCTTTGAAGTGGTGCATGTGCCCAGAGAGCAGAATGCCCGAGCTGACTTGCTAGCTAAGCTCGCCAGTTCAGGCAAGGGGGGTAGGCAGAGGACGGTTATTCAAGAAACTCTGAAGACGCCGAGAACATTTGTAGCAGATCACCTGGTTCTTCAGATAAGCAAGTCGACGGAGAGAGCGGCGAGAAGTCATAGGTCCCTGACTCAAGAGACCTTAAGATCGCCGAGAATAAGAGCATGTCGGGGGAGAGGGTAAACATGACGCAGGTTTGCGCTACGCCTGAGCCAGACACCTGGGTAACACAGTATAAGCGGTGCCTGGCAGATGGCCTTCTCCCGCTGGATCCGACAGAGGCTAGGAAGATAAAGAAGAATTCTAGCAAGTACACAATGATTGATGGCGAGTTGTACAGGTTTGGGTTCACTCACCCACTCCTGGAATGTGTGCATGGCGAGAAATGTACGAGAATTATGGCAGAGCTCCATGAAGGGATATGCGGAAGCCACGTCGGGGGTCGAGCTCTGGCCGCAAGGACTCTTCGTGCAGGTTACTACTGGCCAACGATGAGAGAAGATTGCAAGAGGTATGCGCAGTGCTGCAAGCAAAGCCAGCAGCACGCCGATTGGCACAAGGCGCCTCCTGAGGAGTTGAAGTCGATTTACAGCCCTTGGCCGTTTCATACATGGGGAATCGACATCCTGGGACCATTCCTGCTGGCGATCAGGCAGATGAAGTACTTGGTGGTGGCGATTGAATATTTCACCAAGTGGATCGAAGCAGAACCAGTGGCCCAGATCACCGCACACAAGATCGAAGGTTTCGTGTGGAAGAACATTGTGTGCCGGTTTGGTGTGCCCTAGCGCCTGGTGTCGGACAATGGGACTCAGTTTGCAAGTCACCTGTTGAAGAAGCTGTGCGAAGGGGTGGGAATTCAACAAGTGTTTGCATCCGTCAAGCACCCTCAGACGAATGGCCAAGTAGAGTCAGCCAATCGGGTGTTGCTAAGAGGTTTGAAGAGAAGGCTAGAGAAAGCCAAAGGAAGTTGGGCTGAGGAGGTACCCCGTATAGTTTGGGCGTACCACACCACCGAGCAGTCAGGAACCCATGAGACCCCGTTCAGCTTGGTCTATGGGTGCGACGCAATGATTCCAGTGGAGATCCAGGAGAGCTCGCCGAGATTCCAGAACTTCGTGGAGGAAGACTCGAATGAAGAGAGAAGGTTGAACCTGGATCTACTGGATGAGGTCAGGGAAGAGGCGAGATTGAAAGCTGAGGCGGTGAAGAGAAGGATTGAACGAAGATATAACTCGAAGGTGATGCCAAGACAGTTCAGAGAGGGCGACCTGGTGATGAGGAAAGCCCACCAGTACGAGATGGAGAATAAGTTGTCGCCTAAGTGGACGGGACCGTTCAGAATAACCGAGGCGCTCGGGAACGGCGCCTACTGCTTAGAGACATTGGATGGAGGGGCGATCCCTCGCACCTGGAACGCCACGCACCTTAAGTTATATTACAGTTAAGAACGTTGTAAGTAAAGACAAACACGATGTTATATTACAATGTCTCTGTTAAAACAGTTTGAAGGGGGCACTCTATTTTCCCTAAGGAGGGTTTTTAATGAGGCCACCCAATAAAGAGGAGTTTTCGAAGCTTAAAGTTGTTTTAGATTGCATGCTTTCTAAAAAGTTTCCAAGTCCTCATCGTCTTTCGGCGATTGGAGGCACCAGTTAAAGTTAAAGTCCTCATCGTCTTTCGGCGATTGGAGGCACCAGTTAAAGTTAAAGTCCTCATCGTCTTTCGGCGATCGGAGGCACCAGTTAAAAGACCTCAACGCTCTCGCGCATTCTGAGGCGAGATAAAGACCTCCTCGCCGTCGAGCGAGTGCAGGCGAGAAAGAGTGAAAAGTCCTCAGTGTTTCTGGGGAGAGGAGATGTAACCCCTGGGGCAATGTAGAGGCACCAGTGAAAAGTCCTCAGTGTTTCTGGGGGAGAGGAGATGTAACCCCTGGGGCAATGTAGAGGCACCAGCAAAAAGTCCTCAGTGTTTCTGGGGGAGAGGAGATGTAACCCCTGGGGCAATGTAGAGGCACGAGTTAAAGACCTTCTCGCTGATGAGCGAGTTCAGGCAAGTTAAAGACCTTCTCGCCGATGAGCCAGTTCAGGCAAGATAAAATCCTTCTCGTCTCGAACGAGTTCAGGTATGGTGTAAAGGGTGGAAGAAGTTTGAGGGTGGCTAAGGTAGGTTCAAAGAGAACGCCTAGCCCCCCGGTCTCTTGTTCTGAAGATCAGGGAGGTAGAGAAGGATCCGAAAGGCGCCTCTACCCCCAGATGAAGGAACAATGAACAAGTTATGAAGCCAGGAAGAAGCTGATATCGCCAAGAGTCTTTGGCGACCAGGAAAAATTCTAGCAATAGCAAGAAAGTCAAAGACCCGTTTTGATGAAGCAGATCGGGTTAGCGGTGTCTTAAGCCATTGATTGAGTTGAAGTTCGTTATTTAAAGAGTGATTTTACGTTGAGGTTCATTGCCTTGAGATTACAAGTTGTTAAAGCGTTATTGTCCGAAGATCGGTGGTTCGAAACAGTTAAGTACACGATTGCGCTTGCGAAATTACTAAGTTATTTCTTTGAAGTAAATTGTGCAAGAAGAGATAAAGCAGACAAAGGAGTTGCAAGAGGAAATACAAAGACCTTGTCATAAAGTGAACATCAGTTTAAGGTACATATACAGAAAAATCAGAAAAATAGAAAGATTATTACAAGCAGATTGGGTAAGGGAGAAAACATAAAGGTAGTGGATGGAGGAAATCAATTAGTCTTCAGCAGGAACAACCTTCCCGTCCACCACCTCGTTATTGAGAGACACCATGGTAAGATCTAGATCGGGGAACAGGCAGGCGAACTGTTCCTGGGCGGCCTCGAATCCAACAGCAATAATTTGGGCAGAGCTCAGGTTAAGTTCTTCGATCTGTTTCTTCAGCCCCTCATTCTGCTGCTTCAGCTCTTCAGCTTGCTTCTTAAGTTCTTCAATGGTTTCTTGAGCCTGAAGAAGGTCTTCAGCAACCTTCTTGGATTCTGCCTGCACCTGGCCCAGTTCAGCGGCGATCTTCCCGTTCTCTTTGTTGGCTTCAGCGAGCTTGGCCATGGTGTCGTCTCTTTCTTTCTCCACCTTCCCCAAGAAGACCTCCCGATCGGCTGACCTTTTCTCGAGGTTCTTCACCTTGGCGGCGTCAGCTTTGATCAAGGCCTCCAGGTCAGCCACCTTGACGCGATAAGGTACTATCTTGCTCTCCAGCTCAATCTTTTCTTGAGCCAAAAGCTGCACCTTATGGCGTAGATCGGTGGCCTCCTTGCGCGCCACCCAGAGCTCAGTGCTCATGGCATCTTCTACTCGGGAGTGTTCAATCTCGGCGAGTGTAAGATTGCAGGATAACCTCTCCGCCTCAATCCTTATGGTGTTGTTCTCAGTTCGGAGTGCGAAGAGGTCATCCTGGAGCTTCCTGGTAGAACTCTCCACAGCTTTAGAGATGATGGAGGGGAAGTCCTCCGCCATCATCTTCAGTTTGGCCGAGAAAGGCTCCCACAACCTCTTGACCTCAAGAGAGAGGTTTGCTTGTGGAGGCACCGGGTGGGCTTGTAGTTGGTTTTCGCCGCCACCTTCTTGAGTTGGTTGCTCAGCGGGTGCTTCTTGGCGTGGTGGCGACGTCGGGGATTCAGTGATAAGAATTGGAGAGTGGTGAGCACCTTCATCCCCGACTGGTGCGGCGTTTGCGGTTGAGGCGTTTGAAGGAGGACCCCCTCCAGCTGATACATAAGGCGTGGAGGCGCTCGGGGGGTTCTCTATGAAGTTAGGCTCGGGGGCCTCAACCACAGGAGGCGCAGACGCCAATGGAATCGCTTGGACTGGCGAGGCAGGAGCTGGTGGAGGAAGCAATGTTGGAGGCGGAGCTGGTGTGGATGGCGGTGTTGATGTAGGAAGTGGAGGTGGAGCTGATGGTGAAGAAGGCGCCACCCTCTTCCTCTTGGTGACGAGGCCATCTTCAGTCGCCTCATCATCTTCTTCTTCTTCCTCGTGGACTACTTGGGGGGCTTTCCTCTTTGGCTTCCTGAGGATAAGCTTCTTGCGTTGGTTGGCGGGCTGGACCTCGGGAGGAGTTGGGCCTGTGCGGTTTGGGAACCCGATGCCAACCCGTGGGCTCGGGCGAGCGCCCTCAGTTCAGCAAGTTTGCCCTGGCCCAACATACGATCTGCATAATGCAAAGGTGCATGGGTTAGTTCAGAGAAAAAGGTAAAAACATAAGGCAGTATGCAGCAAAAGCAGATAAGTGGTGCAGAAAATAAAACCAAAGTCTTGTGCACAACGCGCAAGACGCCCAGAAATAGTTAACAGAGGTAATGTCAAGATAAAGACTTAGACGTTGAGGTGAGTTCTAACCTATGCAAATTTTGAGTTGATCTTCGAAAAACTCGAAGCAGATGAGCGTGGTGGTGAGGAAGGTAATGTTGGCGTCTGCCACACTCTTCCAGAAGAAGCATAGGTCCCTGTCCAAAGCACCCATGCTATCAGGACTCCTTGGCCTCCTGAAGCTGCCTTTGGACTCTTTGTTCCCCTTGTTTACCCAATACAAGGGGAAACCGTCGAGCAGAGAAGCGTCATTGTCATTGGGGCGCACTTGGACAAACTTGCCCTTCCAGTCTTTGTAGGATTGCTGGAAGATAGAGAGGATCGACCTCTCAGCAATCCCGTTCAAACTCACCCACAGACGATCTCCTGGGTGTTTGGCTTCGAAGAGAAAGAGGAAGACTTCCACTGATGCTGGCAACCCCAGATGGTCGCACATAATCTGGAACGCCCGCACGAACGCCCAGCTCTTGGGATGGAGCTGGGCGGCGACGATGTCGAGCTCGGTAAGAAGCTCCCTTTCAAAGCGAGTGAAGGGAAACCTAAGTTTCACCTTCTTGAACAAGGTCGTGTAGACGAAGCAGAACAACCCGCCGTTGTTCCCCTTGTCGTCGGCGCATACTGGAAGGTCGGGGGGGCAAGGCAACACCGTCATTCTTTTGTCGTGCTCCTTGTGGAACGACTGGTGAGGCTCATCCCCTCTCGTCAGTCGAAGAACCGCCCCAGCAGAGTTCACTGGGGAGGTTTCCTTCAGCAAGGTCGAGGTGGCCCATGGGTATAGTTTTTTGAAATCTGGAGAGGGGACGGAGGCTCCTCCGGTAACAGGCGGAGTAGCCTGGGCCAGGTTGGGGCGGGAGGGTGCAGGCCTCTCAGCTTGAGAAGACGAAGCACCACGTGCTCGCGGTGGGTTGTGTGCTTGAGATGAGGGGTTTCGTGACAAAGGAGGAGGATTTGGGGTGATCTTTGAGCGAGTCATTGCGGAAGCTGCAAAGGAAGAAGAAAAGAAAAGGTGATGAGGGTTCGCAGAGGCTGACTCGATCATAAAAGAAGGGTGAAAAATGAACGAACGAAGGTTCGTTGCAACGAAGACGAAGCCCTAAGTTACGAAGAAGGAGAAATAGAAAAAACAACCCACAACGTATGCACCAGAGAGTTAAATGATGATGCGAATCGGTTAAAATGCAGGAAAAACCAGCAGAAGAAGTAAAGGAAGTACCTTTTTATGATCGGGAAAGTGATGAAGGAAGTTGGTGATTCAAGAGGTTGAAGAACGTTGAGAGCTTTTGCAGAAGAAAGTTGGAGCGTCTGAGAATACAAAGAAAGTGATGGAACAGTGAAGAGAAATGGGTTTAAAGGGTTTTTCGAAATGGGTTTGGGAAGCGCAAACGACAATTGAAGGTAACCGTTAATGAAGCCACGTGTCGAGCGATGGGAGGAGTGTTTGGTGGAGCGTCAGGAAAGCAGAAAGTACAACCACTTGAAATTTTGCGCCAGCGCCACGTAGATCGGTATTGACGTGACTCCTTTAGTCTTTTCGCTGGACAAGTCTTCGCTTAAGACTGGGGGGCTTGTGTACCGCCCTGGTAGTCGAAAGTAATGACGTGGCATCAAGCTATTGTATAGGCGTGTTGAGAGGACGCCAGGTTGGCAGAAGGGAAGGAGGTCGGGGGGCTCGTGTAGTCGCCAGTTATTAAGTTGGCGTGCTCCGGTCTCCAACACACCAGAACCGGCGGTCACCAAGTTGAAGACGAAGTCGCCAGATATGAATCCGGGCGACCAAGTGATTAGATATCGCCGAAGCAAGGACATCGCTGGAGATGAAGGGAGATAGACATTTCCCAGCTGGCCAGAGGATGAGGTCGGGGGATAGCTCACATGGCATACACGGGGAAGCAAGAAGAGTAGATGATGAAGGCGGCCGGCGAGACCACAGGGAAGGTGTATACGAAGGCACCCTAACTCGCCAATCGCAGTAGAGATCGCACTCCAAGACAACTATGCACTGAGTAGTACCATGCATAAGTAACTTAGCCAAATGAGAGTCAGAAGCAGCGCCCAAGTCAAGGAGGCTCCAGATGATGGCACGTGTACGGCTGGATGCGAGCCACGTGTCCAGGTCTGTAACTGCCAGGAGAGAGAACGTGTCCAGGTATATAAGGGTTTCCCAACGAACTTCTGAGGTACGCACGTTCAGATTGTCTTCTTTACGCTTGCGAGTTTCCTGAGTATACTGAGAGAGAACTGGTTCACGGTTCCTTGAGAGTTCTTGAGAGTTACTCTTAGTATTTGGTGGTTCAGTCACTGACTTGGGCGTTGGAGTGCGATCGGCCGCAGCGGTGCCGCTATGTTCTTTTGCAGGTTCTTGAGGTGGATCGTGGCGAAGGACGGAGGTTGACGCGGTGCACACGTCGATCCAAGTTTGACGAGGCAAGCTCCAACGGTTTGGTCAACAGGCAGGATCATATACTATATAAGTATATTAGTATATGGACCCGTGCAATGCACGGGAATATTTATAATATTTATTATTTAAATAAAAATATTATAATAATAAATCTATATATCAAAATTAAGAATTATTTTAGAGTAAATTAAAATTATAAATCAAAATTACATCAATTATTGAAGTATTAGTAAAGAATTAAGAAAAATCAAATCGATCAATTATTCAATTATTAGTAAACAATTAAGAATGTATAAAAAAAACAAAAATAAAAAATTGACCCAGTGTATTATATTTATTGTCATGGCAATGTATAAATATATTTAGATAGATGTTTTCTCAAATTTAAAAGGGAAGGCAGTTTTTGTTGGTTATTAATTCAGATTTTATTATTATTAATTCATATTTTATTACCCTTAAACTATTTTACCGTTATATTGCATTAATGGTCAATTTACAGGCTTGTTAGTATTCCTAGTTTATAGCTTCCAGTAATTGTAATTATTATATATATGATTGAGTGAATCAAAATGAATAAGATCAGGTTTGCAAATCTGTGCAATTACGTTCAATCAGTTGCTACAATCTTTTGTCTTCTCTTATTTCCTTCAATTAGTTCTTACAACTGGTATCAGAGCCAGGTTCGTTCCGGTGACTAGAAAAGGTCGAATTCTTATCACATTGAAGAATGGTGATCACAGGTACATCTATGATGTTTTCTATGTACCTGATATGAAAAGTAATTTGTTGAGTATGGAAAAACTGGCTAAGAAGGGTTATGAGATGCACATAGTTGAAAATAAATTATCAATTTTTGATAAAAAAGGTAATTTGATTCTTAAAACATTTTTATCAAAAAACCGCATGTTTCCAGAAGATATTCAAATGGGTGATTTCAAGTGTTTGAATGCAATAGTGAATAATGAATCGTGGTTATGGCATTTACGCTTTGGGCACTTAAATTTTCAGAGTTTGGAAAATCTTTCCAAAAGAAATTTAGTGAATGGTTTACCCCATATTCATCATCCTGATCAATTTTGTGAGGCTTGCATTTTTGGAAAGAATAACAAGACACCATTTGTTAAGGAGCCTTGGCATGCAAAATTTTCTTTGGAGCTTATTCATACAGATGTTTGTGGCCCGATGAACATATCATCAGTTGGAGGTAATAAATATTTTTTAACCTTTATTGATGATTTTTCAAGAAAAACCTGGATTTATGTATTGAAAAGCAAAGATGAGGTATTCCACTACTTTAAAATATTTAAAGCATTTGTTGAAAGAGAGAGTGGCAGACAAATTAAGATGATGCAGAGTGATGGAGGATGTGAGTACAAGTCTAATGAATTCAAGAGTCACTGTGAAGAACTTGGGTTGCAACATAACATAACTTGCCCCTACACACCTCAACACAACAGAGTTGCTGAGAGAAAGAATAGAACAATCATGGACATGGCGAGGAGCATGCTTAAAGCGAAAGGTATGCCAAATTATTTTTGGGCTGAGGCCGTAACATGTGCGGTATATTTGATAAACAGATCACCCACTCGGAGTGTTCCTAACACAACTCCGATTGAGGCATGGAGTGGATTCAAACCCAATGTGCAACACTTGAAGGTATTTGGGTCAATTACTTATGCTCATGTTCCTAATGCAAGAAGATCAAAGTTGGATGATAAGGTAGTGAAAACCATTTTCATTGGATATAAGCATGGGGGATAAAAACTGTACAATTCAATGACAAAGAAGGTGATTGTTAGTCGTGATGTTACATTTGTCGAAGATGAGGAATGGCAATGGAATGCAACAACTGAAATGGATTCGAAAAAAATGATATATTTACGTTTTGAACGATGATGTGGAAGATAGAGTCACTCTTGAAGCACTTGCAGTTCAACCTGAAGTTGTAACTCCAATTGCAACTATGATGGAGCGACCAAGAAGGCAACAACGACAACCTGTACATCTTCAAGATTGTGAAGTAAATCTTAATGATGAAGTTGATGACAATGGAGATTTGGTTCATTTTGCTTTTCTTGCAGAATCAGAACCTGTTACACTTGTCGATGCCATTCAACACCCCAAATGCAAAAGGCTATGAATGAAGAATTGATGGCGATTGAGAAAAACAATATGATGACTCAAATTGGAAAGGTTGTTCCAAATTAGAATTAAGGGAGGATGTTGGTTATTAATTCAGATTTTATTATTATTAATTCATATTTTATTACCCTTAAACTATTTTACCGTTATATTGCATTAATGGTCAATTTACTGTTAGTATTCCTAGTTTATAGCTTCCAGTAATTGTAATTATTATATATATGATTGAGTGAATCAAAATGAATAAGATCAGTTTTGCAATTCTGTGCAATTACCTTCAATCAGTTGCTACAATCTTTTGTCTTCTCTTATTTCCTTCAATTAGTTCCTACAGTTTTCCATAAATAGTAAAGTTTTGTTGTGAATAACTGTGCTTCAGCAGTTTTCTTTTTGAAATTGGCAAGGGGTGTTTTGTAGCCTGAGCATTTTCTTGTTCATCAAATTGGCAAGGGGTGTTTTGTAGCTGCAAAATATAAAGCATACAGAATCTTTTAGAAACAATATCCATGAGGTAGTCATATATTCATGTAGCTGTCTTATAGATGTTAACCACATAGAAAATGGTAAACACATTGTTTCAAAAATAGCAAGCCAGAACTTAAATGTATACACCTACATGTATGCATAATATTGTAAGTCACTGTATTCTGTTTTCATATTATTAAATAAAGACTTTTGACATAATAAATTGTAACATAATGCAATATCTCATTAATTATAGGAAATACTATTATAGAATAAATATGAACTTCATTACTTGTGACCAAGTGTATTTAAGGCTCAATTCAGACAACAATAATTTCATGGGAAATGTAAATAAATTCGATAACAAAAGAAGTAAGATGTATTTTTAAATTCAAAGCTTTATAACAGAAAATATACCTAGTAAGAGAACAAAACATACTAAAAATAATACAAATGGACTACATAGTTGCTTTTCTTTAGGTGCTATAATATGAGGGTTGATCAATATTGTATTCAATGTCAACACATCTCATTTCGCATCTGATGTTAATTGCATCATTGCAAAAAATAATAAATAAAAGAGAAATGTCAATAAAAGAATGGACAATTAATAGAATTATGTAAATATTGAAAATGAATAAGAATGATTTTGTACCTGTCAGAGGTTTTTGTCTCTATAGTTTAAAGAAATGTACTGCTGAAGTTAATAGTTATGAAACAAATAAGATAAAATAATATGATACAATAAATTTAATTAGCAAAAGTTCTATGGACTTTTGATGATTATGCTGCTTGTTTTTGTAAACAAAGAACCATATACCTGTCTGAATACAACTGAAGTTTGATCACTTTATTTAGGAAGAATTATGTAACAACACATGTGTAAAATATTATAATATAGAACCTGTGTAAAGTATAATAGCTTCCTATTTTCTGTACTAAATATCCCCTTCTTTCTCAATAATTACAATGGAGTTCCTGTATTAAAAACCTCCGAAGAAACAAATTCATCAAAACAAAATTATACACAATTTTAATTATGAATTTATTAAGAAGAAATAGATTAATACCTTTCTTTGTAATGCATTATAGTCATGAAAGATCTACTATGGAAATTAAAAGGAAACCTGTAAATACGAAAAAAATATTAGTTTACTTTTGCTATATTAGAAGATATATTAGAAGAAAAATATGAGAAATAAAAATAGTTTTGTATTAAAGAATTTTCATACTTGATAAGTATTGCTGTAACAATATTTTCAAATATTTCTCTATAAACCACATTAGTAGTTGAATTAGTGGTATTTCCATCATCATCCAAAATCAATATTTTCAACCCTTTCTTGGATTTTACTCTGGAAATAGCAACATATAACTGTCCATATGTAAACACTGGACGTGGTAAATATAAACCAACTTTCTTAAGGGTTTGTCCTTGGCTTTTGTTTATTGTCATAGCAAAGCACAAAGATATTGGGAATTGTCTTCTCTGTAACATTAAAGGCAAGCCTGAGTCAGAAGTAGTCAAATTCATTCTAGGAATTAATATGTTATCACCAATATTTGTTCTGGTAATAACTTTGGCAGCAATCACATTTTTCCCCAAGTGAATTACTTGTAATCTGGTTCCATTGCAAAGTCCACTGGCTTGACCAATGTTCCTTAGAAGCATTATTGGAACTCCTACTTTTAATTTAACACTGTGATTAGGAATTCTGGAACATTTGATATCATTCAAAAATTAAGTTGTAAACCACTCAGCTTCAGCATTTTCTTGTTCTTCAGATTGGCAAGGGGAGTCTGAACTTAAATAAGTAACTTCTTCTCCGGGGATTAAGGTTAGAATGAAGTCATTCGCTTGGTCCACACATTCTGTAGTAGGACACAATATTGCACCATCATCAAAAAATGCATTAGAGTTTAGATTTTGTATGTACCCTGGATAAACAAATTCAACCAAGTGCAATAAAGGTTGTTCAACATTTAGAATTAGAATGTCTTGTGGTATTTCAATAGTTGCTTGTCCCAACTCATTTAATTCCATATCTCCATCTCCAATGTGAAGTATCCAATCTGCAAAATCTTTTATTTCTGATGCAGTTTGCTTTGATTTTTCACTGTTTAATCTCATATTTTCAGTAAGTTTGAAGACTTTGCAATGTTTCCACAATTCTGAGTAGTTCATTGTTGCCTTCACAATATCATATCTTAATCCCTTTTTTACAACAAGCAATATCTGTCTAAAATCACCTCCTAAGACAATGACTTTGCCACCAAAAGGTTTAAGGATATTTTCTTCACTTACAGCCCTCATGATATCCCTTAGAGTTCTATCCAGAGATTCAAAACAGAACCTATTCATCATTGGAGCTTCATCCCATATAATTAAATTAGTTTCAATCAACAATTTGGCCCGAAAACTTCCTTGAGGTATGTTGCAAGTTGAAAGTTCATTTATTAACAAAGGAATGCAAAATGTAGAATGAGCTGTTTTTCCTCCACGTAGTAAAAAAGAAGCTATACCGCTAGAAGCTACATTTAACACAATCAACCCTTTTGATCTAATTGCAGTAGACAAAGTTTTCCACATAAAGGTTTTTCTTGTGCCACCATAACCGTATGGGAAAAAAAAAACTCCAACTTGTGACAGTACTGCTGTCATTATATTCTCGTACACAACTAGTTGCTCTGCAGTTAGAGATTGAAAAAGGAAGAATGAATTTTAGACATTTGTATCTTGTCATAATTTAATTCATCAATAATTAATCTATTCTCATAAATAAAAGAATTTGAATGAATAGGTTGTGGAAGACTGTTAAAGTCTTTTAAAGATTTACCATTAAAAATCAATAATTCTTCTAGTTGTAGAAGACAAAGGTTTTGTATTTGATCATCTTCAATTGTAAGACCTAGCAAAAGAACAACATTTCATATTTTGAACAAAATAATATGTTATAATGTTTGAAGAAAACAAAAAGTTATACCTAGTAGGTTAAACTCTTTCCTTTTTTTGTATACAATGTCATCAGATAACAATTTCCAAGTTTTGTTCCAAACTTCCTCAGGTCTAGACATAGTATTCATGAATAGCAGTGTAACAAACAATCTTCTCAATTGAGTTCCTGAAGCAAGGGTGCTGGCCTCTATAATGGCATCAATAAATTATTTATCCTTTGCCAACAGCTCCATGGCATAGCAAGCCCCTTTATAAGTTTTGTAAATAACACCATTAATAGTCTTGATGTTATCATAATTACAACAACCCTTTTTAAAATTCAACAATAACCTGAGATAATATAATTCCCCTGTGCAAGGAGGAATATATGTTAGCCTTCCAATACTAACTCCCCTTTTCCTTGGTTTCCATTCTCTTTGTTCTGCCATCCACACAAAATGGTTAGGGTATTGAGAATAAGTCAAAATTTTCCCCTTTGGATAGATTTTATTAGAGCTTCAAACCAAGCTAAAAACATTGTTCTTTTATGTTCATTTGTATGCAATATTTCATCAATATCTTCATTGTCCTTAAATAGAATGGGTTGCTCGTATAACAGATGAAAAGTCAGCCTTTGAACTGGAGGCCATCTATGATGAATGTCAAAGGCAAGTATTCTCTAAACAGCTTCACAGGGAGATATATAGCTACAATCATAATACTGTTTAATTTCATCTATAACCAGTGTCTCAGTAGAGTCTTTCTGAGGATTAGTAATTTTCAAATTTGCTCTATCTGGACCTTTGTTGACATATTTAAACAAATACTTGATTGAATTTGATTTCTTGCAATATTATGTGTTAACATGAGCCTGATACCTCAGTAGTAGCAATGGGCTATATGGGACAACATTCCTATTGTCTAACTTAATTCCATTTTTAAGAATGGATATTCCTTTATCTCGACGTCTGTAACATGGATATCCATCCTCATCAATAGTAGTTAACAATTTAAATTTCTTTGGGTAAAATTTTGAACATTTACCGTTAGTCATGCAAGGTGAGGAAAACTGAGCTGCTCCGCATGGCCCATGTATCATGTACGTTGCAACTTCCTTTGACAATTTAGGATATAAATCTGCCTGCGGTAATTCTGCTGAAATCACTCCATCAATGTCTGTTGGAGTTCTTAACTTTTTCTCTCCATCCAACCACAATAATATGTGGGCATGAGGCAAACCCCATTTTTGAAATTCCACAGTGTACATACTTATAATAAGATAGAAATTGATTGAATTATAATGCAGAAAATCTGAACATAATTTTAAAATATGGATTAATGTCATTACCTGCATTAACATTGCCAAAATATTCATCTTTTTTTAAGTCAACCATCATTTGATCTAATTTCATCTTGAATACTCTGCAAACTATATCTGGCCTATCAGCAGCAGTTAATCCTCTTGATGTAACAAACTCACGTATTTCAGACCAATTTACGTTAAAGGTAACTGTGATAAATAAATCAGGATATCCAAACCTCTTACAAATTGCCATTGCATCTTGGCAATTGTTGAACATATACCTCATTCCTCATGTGAATGATGCAGGTAAAACTATACACTTCCCAACTGCAGAAGAATTTGTTTCTCCTCTATTCATTGCCTCTTGTATACCGTTCGGAATATCACAACGTATTGTTTTTTGGTTTGCTCTTATGAACGACAATCTTTGAGGTTCAACCATAGTATATGCATCAACCAAGAATTGTTGAAACAGACGACGTGAATGAACTATATTTCCAAACTCAACACTTCTTTCTTGAATTCTAAATGCAATGAATTCTCTTAACGATATACGACTTCTTTTACATTCTTTGCTATTACGTACTGGAATATCTTCTTGATAACCATCTTCTCCAAAGGGGAATATTAAAGGATACTGTAATGGGATGAAGGTTGTATGTGTCTCATGCAACCTAAACAATTGTCCAGAAATTTTTTTCACTATGATATCTCGTCCTACATCCATGTTGCTCATATCACCCACAATTAACGCTGCTATCTCATCAGTTGTAGGGGTATTGTACACCCTTGGATCTTTTGAACGATGTCTAGATAACCTCAATCCAAAATCTGAATGTACATCGGAATTTACAAAATCTTTGACTCTTCTAAAACTTTTTGCCAGGACATTGTTATCATCAATCATCTTGGTAAGATCTTCAATCAATGATTTATCAAACTTAAACTCTTTGAAATTGGACCTAAATAAAATTTAAATAAATATTAATTCAAAATAATCTTATAAATGAATCTGCTGAAAAGAAACTAACCTAATGTAACACATACCCAAAGTGAGATACTCTGTTTGAAAGTTCATTTTGTGTATCATATATGTAAAGTTGTGCGAACTTGGGCATTTCTCCACTGTGAGGTAGTAAGCTCCAATCCTATGATAGTTTTGTCCATGCAGAATAAATTGAGGAGGCCCAAAACCATCATTTACACTTTTCCTCCAATTGAAGTAAATGAAAACATACTATTGTAACTTCTTATATGTTGTAAATAGTGTTGGCTTTGTGGATCTTGACCATTTAATAACTCTAGCATCAATTTAAGAGATTGTTGTAGGAAAGGTAGCTGTACTTTTCCTTTTTGGCAACATATAGAAAAATCAACCTTTAGGCAACTCTTTGTTTTGAAGGATCTTTCTTCATACCACACCTTGGCCAAACAATATTCACATTGTATATTGGGTTGTCCAAATGAAACAATATCTATATTGAAATAATAAATAAGGTTATATATTACATTTACATTAATGAATTTAATTTGAATACAGAAGTTAAAGTTAGAGACATGCACCTTCATTTTCAGCTTTTGAATACAATTCAGAAGTGTAAACTTCTATGCTCTCATCTGAACACGAAACAAAGTAAATCAAAGTGCTTTAGAAGCAATTAACTAAATTAAAAATAACATTTAAACTGTTTTTATCACCATTATTTTCTTCGTTTTACTCGTCTTCTTAAAAACTCAAGGTCTTAGTAACTGATTGCAGGATTTGAGCACTGTATGTACTGCAGCTTTTATCTAACCACATTGTGTTATTACCATTATTTGCTTCATTTTGCAGATCTTCAAAAATCAATCTCTTAGTCACTGATTGCAGGATTTCATCATTGTATGCCCTGGACCTGTTATCTAAGCTTATTGTTTTATTAACTACACTTCCACGATTGTAATTACCTGTAGAAAAGTGCATTTAATAAGTATTAAAACATTTGTTAAGTTACAAAGTCAATATCAATTTGTAATTAAATTTTGTCATAAATGTATAAAAAATAGTAATTTTTTAAATTTATAATTATAGTACCTCTTCCTAGATGATATTTTTCCCGCAATCTAGCAATTAAGTTTTTGGTATTTCCTCCTGTACTTTTGGCCTCATCTGGATTAATAGCAACAAAATAACATTTAACATTTATCTATATTAGTATATGTTCCACTATGTATTATCAGTATCAATTTTAATGAACCTAATTACATGAGGAGTTGTGAACTCACCATGAAGGTATTCTGTAAGGCTATTTTGTCCTTTAGTAATTGTTCCCATTGATGACACTACTTTCGTAGTTGAATGCATGGTGTTGACTTCTTTGTTTGCAGTTATGTTTTCAGAAACTGCGTAATCTCTTCCCGTAATAACCGATGATTGAGAAGAAACATAATGAATTGACTTGACAGTATTTTGACCTACAAAAAATAATTTCAAATCAGTTATTTGAATTATCTTCAATACTGTAGTAATATAATTAGTACACAATTCATTGTAAGAACATAATGTAATTAAAAAACTTAGGAGATAATTACATTCAATGACATAGTGTGTTAGTTAAATAAAAAACGAAATGTCATTGTTACAAATAAATTGATTCTATTGTTTAAATTAATTGTTCTTTTACAAAATTCAATTTAGTTGAACAATAATTTTAACTGTACTTCGAATATAAAGAAAGGTAGAGTACCTGTTCTTTTGATATTTGTATTGTGCAATTCAGACTGTATATTTTATCGTTTTCTTGTGGCAGAGTTTGCATCATCAATATCCAAAACTAAAAAATAAGTAATTAGTAATATATATATATATATATATATATAACATATGGTAGTTTGAAGTAAAAAAACAGATAAAATTAAGTTTACCATGGCTTCTCCCACATAAGGATATTGTTTTCTGACTTTGATGATAAGATTTTGCTGTTCTTGCATTTCTTGCTTTTTCAGGATAACAACCTAAACAAAATAAATTAGAAAATAAAGTAAAAAAATTTACACTAAGATTTCTCATTTAAAGCAAAACAAAATATAAAATCAACTTACCATTACTTATCTCAATTAACGGTTCTCTGTTGGGAATGACTTGTTCTGTAAATAGTAATAAATTATATTATGTACATATATGTGAATATGAAATAAAATAGCATAGATTCAATTCAAGCTGAAATACTTATCTTAGTTAATGTTATTCCATTTACAATTTCTCATGCTATAATTAAAAACAAAAGCTGGATTTATTTGGCGGAAACTGTACCGTCCCGTATCCGGGTGTTGACAAAGTTAAGGTCAAAGTCAACGTCGGGGTCAAAGTCAACATAAGGCATCGCCTAGGTGAGGCGACGCCAAGTGCAAGCATCGATGAGGCGGGGCGTTGCCGAGAGGAAGCGTCGCCAAGGTAAGGCGTCGCCTGGTAGGCGTCGCCCAGCTAGGGCGTCGCCAAGGTCAAATGTCACAAAAGCAAGGCAATCACAGTGTTGCTCCCCGATACCCATGGGTAGGAAAGACCATGGAGGGAGCGACGCCGTGGGAAGGCCTCAAACCCCGATAACCCGGGGTAGCAATAAAGAGAAGAGAAAGGTGGCTTCAAGGCCATAGTAATAACGCCTGCGGAGAGCAACCTGACTCGTGAAGCGCCCATGCCGCCCCAGAGACGCCCTTGGGGTAGTTACGACCCATGAGAAGGGTCACGCCCGGGGGCAGCCAGGTGCAGGGCACGAGAGGAAGGTAGATACGCTCTCAAAGTGAGTGACTAGATGTTTGGGGGCATGAGTTGGCACCCAAAATGTCACCCCTTGCGCAGATGCACTCCCAGGTAGGAGGACTCACACGAGGAAATACCCCAGATGGGGTCACGGTGCTGTGAGGCCCTCCACGTGTAACAGCAGCCAAGTCAGAATAGAAACGTCAATTTGTCAGGTACAAGGTAATTAAAGCTGTTTAATAAAGTTTACGTTTCGAGCGTTTAAGGTACTATAAATGCTCCCAAGCGGTTTAAACGTCTTAAAGGCGCTGAACGTTTTATAATTAAATGCGCTTTAAGGCGCTTTAAATGCTGGAGTAGTTTAAATAGCGCCTTGAATGTTGGAAACGGGGTTCGATGTTTTGGCAGACTTTCGGAGAGTACACTCTAGTTGCTTGCTCGAGTCTTGAGGCTACAGACAAGGGACTAGAGAGAGGTTGTTTGCCAAAGGGAGAAAGGATACACAATACACAGTTTCTTTTGACCACCTTCAGAGTGCCATTCACGGTGCTCTGATACGGAGGTGTAGAGTTTTGGTGTTTCTTGCTAGCTGACTTGAGCGTCGGAGTGCAAACGGCCGCTAGGGCGCCCTTTTGTCCTTCTTTGCAGGAATCCACAGGTAACCAATGGGAAGGAGTCCCTAGCTGACGGGTGAAGTTGCGCACAATGACGTCCCAGGTCAACCGGCCGGAACAGAAACAGAAAAAAAAACATATAAGAATATTTTCTCATTATTTTGGCTAACAAATAATATTTACGAATTCAAACTACAATGATGTGAATGTTCAGAAAAACAATGAAGAACATATATGACTCAAGAAACGTAAATATAAATATAGTTGTATTCCATGATTCATTACCGTTTGCTTGAGAATGGGAACCAACTCCATTTGTTGTAGTAAAGTTTGGCCTCAGTTGCTCCATAACTTCAGAGAGTTTTGTACTCAGAAATAACTATTTTCAGGTATAGAAATCCTATTGTTATAAATACTTAGTGTCTACACTATCTTTCTTTTGCCACCAAATTTTTTTAGAGATTTGGAGGAACATTAGTTCCTTATTTCTCATTACTTTTTCCATAATACATTTAATAAAAATACTTATCTGATTTGTTACTGTGCAAAATATATACATGTCAAAGTAATAAGTTAATAAATTTTTAAAAGATATGAAGTTAAAACCAAAAATCAATTAAACATTTAATTGAGTATAAGTAATACCTAAAATCAAATATAATATTCGATGTCATTGGTCATTAATAAAAAAGGTTAAACAGACAACTCCTTTAAAAAGTTACCTTTCACCAGGGAACCGAGTTGTAGTCTTGTCCATCATTTGGAAATATAACCTAATTAAAAAGTTATAATCACAACAATAAACTGAATTAGCAATTTAGGCAGTATAAGTTTTCAACGAAGAGAATGGAATGCATGAATCCAATGGATATCCAAAGTGGGATCTTAACTTTTTAAATGTGGAAACAAATTTGCTTTTCTATTCAAAAGAATGTCTTTCTATTTTAAGCATTGTCATTAATGAAATTCTTGTTTGACTTTAGAAAGAAACCACCTGCAAGTAAATATATTTGTCAGGTTGAATACAAAACAAATTTAAAGTAGCAATTATTTGTAAAGAATAACCTTAAAGAATGTCCAATTTAGTGGTCAAAAAGATGAAAGCACAACATTTAAACATGGATAACATTATTTTGAGAATCGTAGTAAGCAGAAAAATGAAAACTTTATGTATGTTTGTTCTGCACAAATCAAAAAGTGGTCTTCTATTTAACACAAAAAAGGAAACCTTGCAAGAAACCCTAAAATTTGTCAACGACCCAAAAAATCTCCTCATCTCTTACATCGTCGGTTCAATGTGTTCTAATGCCTAATTCCATGAAAAAGATAAATGAACAAACAAAAATCATGCATAAGTAAACTCTTAATAAAATAGGGTTGATTTTTTAATGAAATGCTTTAACCTTCAATATGTGAACTGAATGCATGTAAAACATAGAACTTTCATTATAATTTGTATGCATAATCAACAAAAAAAGAAATTTACTTTCACTTCAGAAACCATGCATTCCTCTAAAGTGGGTATGGCAAAATAAAAGAGAAATAGGGTCTTATGTTGTAGAGCTTAATAATAAAATCATTAACAAATTAGAAATGTAAAACACAAAACCCACTAGATTCTGTTAATATGGAGAAAGGAAGAAAGCCAATCTGAAACAAAGGATGGAACAACAGACGTTTACAACAAAGCTTGTTTCTCTGCTGGAAAAAACATGGCTTTGCTTTGAAGGTAGAAATTGAAAGAGATAAAAAGTAAATAATGAATTGGGAAGTAAGATTAGGAAACCCAATGGTTTATTTGCTGTCTCCAGAAAGTTCCAGTGCCTACCTTTTTTATATATCATTATTATTCTACGTAAAATACTTTTAAAATTGATTTTATTTTAATTTGAAAATTTGGAAATTTTATTCAGTTTGATTTTGATGATTGTTTTTTGGACTTTTTAAAGTGTCTGTAATATTATTTAAATTTTGGAAAATAAATTTAAAAAGTAATTTATTCAAATAATTCAAAATTTCGTACAATACTTCGATGGTATATAAAATTTCATAGATAAAAAAAAGTTAAACTAAAATTTAATAGACAATTTACTATATTTAATTATCATTATTATAATTATAATAATTAATATAAATTACAAATTGTTAATAAAGACAAGTTTACTTCAAATGTGAATCATTCAAATTCAAAATAAATATTAAATTGTTCCGTCCGGTTGACCTGGGACGTCTTCGTGCGCGACCTCAACCGTCAGCTAGGGACTCCTTCCCACTGGTTACATGTGGATTCCTGCAAAGAAGGACAAAAGGACGCCCTAGCGGCCGTTTGCATTCCGACGCTCAAGTCAGCCAGCAAGAAACACCAAAAACTATGCACCTCCGTATCGGAGCACCGTGTATGGCACTTTGAAGGTGGTAAAAAGGAACTGTGTCTAGTGTATATTTTCTCGTTCTGGCAAAGATCTTTCCCCAGTCCCTTGTACGTAACCTCAAGGCTCGAGCAAGCAACTAGAGAGTTTCTGGAAAATTTGCCAAAAGTCCGAACCCCGTTTCCAACATTCCAAGCGCTATTTAAACTACCCTAGCATTTAAAGCGCCTTAAAGCGCCTTTAATCATAAAACGTAGCGCATTTAATTAGCGCATTTAATTAGAAAACGTAGCGCATTTAAGACGTTGAAACGCTAGGGAGCCTTTATAGTACCTTAAACCCTCGAAACAGAAACTGTATTAAATGACTTTAATTACGTGGTACCTGGCTAAATGGTGTTTCTATTCTGACCTGGCTGTTGTACACGTGGAGGGCCTCACAGCGCCATGACCCCATCTGGGGGCGTTTCTTCGTGTGAGTCCTCCTGCTTGGGAGTGCTACTGCGCAAGGGGTGACTTTTTGGGTGCCAACTCATGTCCCCAATCATCTAGTCACTCACTTTGAGAGCGTATCTGCCTTCCTCTCGTACCCTGCGCCTGGCTACCCTGGGCGTGACCCTCCTCTTGAGTCGTATCTGTCCCAAAGGCATCTATGGGGCGACAGGGGTACTTCACGAGTCAGGCTGCCCTACACTGGTGCTATCACTATGGCCTTGAAGCTACCTTTCTCTTCTCTTTATCACTACCCCGGATTTATCGGGACCTGAGGCCTTCCCACGGCGTCGCTCCCTCCATGGTCTTTCGTACCCATGGGTATCGGGGAACCACAATGTGATTGCCTTGCCTTAGTGATATTTGATCTTGGCGACGCCTTGGTTGGGCGACGCCTTCACCTAGGCGACGCCTTGCCTTGGCGACGCTTCCTCTTGGCGACGCTGGCACTTGGCGTCTCTTCACCTAGGCGACGCCTTATGTTGACTTTGAGTCCAGATGTTGACTTTGTCCTTGACTTTGTCAACGCCCGGATACGGGACGGTACACAAGCCCCCAGTCTTAAGCCGAAGACTTGTCTTCAGCGCAAAGACTAAGGCCTCGCCCACGCCGTCCATGTGTCACCCTGATGACGTGTCATTCCCTGTTGACTCAACAATTCTCGAATTATTGACGTGACACTCTCTGAACCATAGGGGCGCTCTTAATGGCTGATTGGACATCCTCTAAGGCGGGGAAAGTAACACCTTTTGGGGCTACGCTTAATCGTGCGCCACGTGGCTCATCACACGGCCAGCCTCTAGAGTCCCTTGCGCTCCCCTTGGGCGCTTAATCCTTTGACACGCGACACGATCTCACGGCTCCTAATTAGTGCCTCTTGGGTTGCAAATGTAACGTTCAAGTTACCCCAAACCCCGCGCTCACACCATTGTTTCATCCATTCTCTCTGCATCTCCGCACTGTTCATCGCCTTCAAGCCTTTTCTCTACAACTTCTGCTCTTTCCTTCGTGCTCTCCTTCCTCCCTCACTTTGACATCAAAGGTATGATTTTTGCATCTCCACGACTCTTCTTCTTCGTCGCATTGCATCACTGTGTATTGAACTGCCTGGGACTGTTTACGTTTATGCATTACTGTGTTCTTTCGCTTCCCCTTTCTTCTCCATTCCCTTCTCCTTCTTTCTGGGTTTTCTCGCGTGGGTGGCATTTCCTGGGGTTTTACCCCCTTTTCTGTCTTGGCATCACTTGTTAAAACCCTTTTCCTTTCTTCTTTCTCCAGCTATTTATTCACATCATGACGCGCCCGAACTCAAAGTCTGGTTCTCCCCCCAAGACCCCCAAGTCCAACTATAAAGCCTTCTATTCATGGGCCCCCGACGAGCTCTTGAGCGAATGTACCACCCTGACAACCATTCAGGACCTGGAGAATCATCGCAGGGATCCTCACTTGTACAATTTTAATGCTTTCTGCCGCACCCATGACGCGCACATCTCTGTTCGTCCCGGCAGACCTGGGGAACCTGTCTGCGTGGATGACAGACCCAGAAAGGGGGATCCTTTCTTCTTCATGTACCAGACGGTATTTAAACGCGTTGGGGTGCGCCTCCCATTCACGCCCTTCGAGAGGGAACTTCTCACCGAGATTAACAAAGCCCCCGCCCAGCTCCACCCCAACAACTGGGCATTTGTAAGGGGTTTTCAAATTCTCTGCGGGTACCTGGGCATCCTTCCCTCTGTGGATGTCTTTTTGCATTTCTTCGAGGTGAAGAAACAGGGGAAAAGCTTTTGGGTAAGCTTCTCCGGGATCGCGGGTAGGATCCTTCTCTCCCTCTTCCAGAACTCCTACAAAAACTGGAAAGGAAAATTCTTTAGGGTGTAGCACTTGGAGGGTTGTCCCTGAAGGAATCCTCTCCCTGGGGCGATGCCGCTGGTAGGAGAGGAACCCTCGCAGCCTTCCTCCTCTTGAAGGGTGCCACGCCATCAGAGTCCTCATCATCGGATATAATCTCCAAGACCCGTTTTCCTTTGTCAAGGGGGATTGGAGCTGGTGATGAAGCCACGCCCAGAGGGACGGCGGTGATGGGCGGAGGAGAGCCGGGAGTCTGAAGCGCCTCGGGGCTATGTGGAGATGGTGAAGATGAGCCTAGTGGGGCTTCGGTAGTGGTCGGTGGTGGCGGAGGCAGGGTCGATGAAGGGTTTGGGTCAGCAGCAGGGGCGGAGGAGGCGCCAGCTTTGGCAGCATGAGCGGCCTTCATCGCTTTCGCCAGAATCATCCTTTTGGAGGCATCCATCACCGATCCTACATTCAGATAAACCAAATAGCAGAAGTCAAAGCAAAAGCGGTTATACAAACCCACAAAACGCGTAGATGAATGAGACATAAGTCACATGGCACAATGGAAAACAGGTGGAAGAGGCCAGGGGAACAAACATTAAGTAGTAAAGTACAGATAACAAAAGATAGTAAGAGAGGAGTCTCCCTACCAAAGTAGGTGGTCAGGGAGTGGGCGTTGTATTCGCTCGCGATAAGCTTCAATGTATCGAAGACAATCCCCAGGCCAGCCAAGGCCTTGCATACCTCCCTATCAGCAGGGGATAGCTCATCCAGGGCCTTGGCCCTGAGCAGCTTGGGGTGCTCCGTCCAGTACAGGGGAAAGCCCCCCCACAATGGTCCAAGAGGACACAGGCGAAGGTGCCGAATCTGCTCCACCCCCGCCATCGGCAGGGGTCTCTGCTTCTCCCGCCTCCGTTGTCGCCGCCCCCGATCTTATTGCCATCCCTCCTCCAATCATGCATCTGATGAGGGGCTTCAGCGTTGGATCAATGCCAGAAGGCTCCGATAGGAAGGAGGGAATGCCCTTCTACTTGGGAGCTAGAAACGCTGTTCTACAGACTCAAACCCTCAAGGCCTTGGAAACAAGGGTAGCTGCCCTGGAGGAGGAAAAGAAAACTTTGGGATGCCAAAACGAAGCTTACCAAACCACCCTGAAGCAGGCGCAAGAGGCCAAGGAAGAGGCTGAAAAACAACTCGCAGAGGCGGTGGAGCTGCAGGTTGACTCCTACACTCGGGAAGTCACTCTTCAAGTCCAAGTAACAGGCCTCCAGGGCATGGTCGAAGCTTACGATGAAGTTCAAAAGGTTTTGAAGAGCCGATGCTGCGAGCAAGCTGACAAACTGGAGCGGATGGAGGGGGAGATGGCTACCCAGGCCAAAGCTATGGGCCTTCTCCAGGTTGACTACGATTAACTGCAGGTCGAGGTCAGCCGACTCCGTGTGGAGAAGGAAGCTTTGGAGAAACAGGTGGCTTCGGGGGACGCCATCATCGAGGAGTTGGAGAAGGATAAGAAGACCCTCATCAACGACATGGCGGGTACCTTCGAGGAGGGGTTCAAAGAGGCTCTAGCCCAGGCCGTCTGTGAGAACCTGGGAATCGACGTTTCCAACTGTGATTCCACTCATCACATCGTTGACGGGAAGGTCGTGCCCTTGGAGATGGATGATTGAACTGCCGCCCTCAACCGCCACCTTTCTCCTTCACACTTTACACTTGTTTTTGACCCTCTTTGATAAGCTTATAATTCTTTGAACTGTTTGCACTTTCGTCGCAACTGTGGGTTTTGCATGACAATTTTGTACCTTGTAGTTATCGAATTCCGCCTGTATGATTTCACCCTCGTTTTTTGCCTTCACGTGCTTCGATTGTTTTGCCTGTACTTTACCCGTTTCTTTCGCTGCGTTGGGCGACCCTGTATGTTCGGCGCCTGTACTTCGTGAAGGCGTCAATGGCTTTACCATTGCCGCAACGCCAAAGTTGAGACCTACTCTGGTTCCCAAACACTTGGAATAAGGTTACGCGTTGATGCCCACGCCCATGGAGAGGCTTGCCTAACGGAGCCGTATCGTCCATGGGGTGTCTCAAACACCAAAGCGCTCCGTCCCTTGATCCTTGGTGCCCGGTGCCCACGCCTAAGGAGAGGCCTTCTACAGCAGTGCCGTATCGTCCCAGGGTGTCCAAAAATGCCGAGTGCTCTGGGGGGGGGGGTGTCGTTCCCTCCATGGTCTTTCCTTCCCATGGGTATCAGGGAACAACCCTGCCAGCGGTCCACTGGCGTTTGGCGATCTCGTCTCCCTCCACAGTCTTTCCTACCTGTTGGTATCGGGGAGGCGAAGCCGTTAGTAACTAGTTTCGACTTCTTCGATTTCATCTCCCTCCACAGTCTTTCCTACCTGTGGGTATCGGGGAGGTGGCACTGCTGATACTCGGGTTGGCGATGCCCGCAACATCTCATGCTGGCGTCGCCCAGGGGCATTAACTTTACCTTGACATTGACTTTAACCTTGGTCCTGGTCGACGCCTGGGGATAGTGAAGAGCTCAAGGTTTCGCCTGTGCTATCCACGTGGCGCTTCTCGTATGGTTGATGGGACGTTCAGCCCCTTGACTTGGTCCTGACATCTACTGTGCCTCTGACCCACTCTCGACGACGCATCGTACCCTCGGGCATTCTGTCGATACGACGTTTTCTGAGTGTTAACCAGTGGTGCCAGGGTCATCCTCCCATCTTCCGCCACGTGGCTCGATCGCACGGTGCATCCATTTGCGTCGTTTGGCGCTATAACTCCAACACTTACACTTGCGTCGTTTGGCGCTCTAACCGCAATATTTAGCCTTTCGAAATCTTGAAACTATCCTCATCATTTCTGCGCTTTTCGTGACCTACTTGCACCCTTTCTCTCCCCTACATAGGAAATCCGGGTCGATGCCGGGCATATCTGAGGCAGACCATGCGAAAGCATCCAAGTGGCGTGAAATCACCTCTGCCACCCCTTCCTGTTCTTCTTGGCTCAGCAAACGCCCTAACTTAAACGTTTTGCCGCCAATCTCCCTCTCCACGGCGTTAGCCGCCGGTTGGTACCTGCTATCATCCTGAACGGGCGCCGTCTCTTCCACAGGCGCCGTATCGTCAGGTCCCTCCTCCATGTGTGTATCTACCTCGGGCGTCGCCCTCACGGGTGTGGCCTCGTCAGGTGTTGTCCCGGCGGGCGTCGCCTCAGTCATCGATGTGTCAACACTGGGCGGACGCTCAAACACCATGAACACGCTTTTCTTCGTTTTCAGGCTGTTTTCATAACACTTCCGCGCCTCCTCCTGATCCGACATGATAACTATCACCTTACCGCTGAGGTCTGGCAGCTTCATCTTCATATGGTGTGTGGAGGCTACTGCGTTCGGCCTGTTCAACGCTGGTCTGCCCAACAAAATGTTGTAGGCGGAGTTAGCGTTCACGACCAAGTACCGGATGCTTTCGGTACGCGAGGCTTCTCCATCCGTGAACGTAGTCCTCAACTCCAGGTAGCCTCGGACTTCCACCTAGTTATCCGCGAACCCATACAGGCACCCTGTGTAGGGCCTCCAAAGGTCGGGAGACAACCGTAACTTGTTGAATGTCGACCAGAACATGACGTCTGTTGAACTCCCCTGATCGACAAGAACCCTGTGCACCTTTCTTCCAGTTGTGACAACCGAAATAACCACGGGGTCATTGTCATGCGGCACCACGCCACGAAGATCCCCTCTCATGAACACGAGGTCCGATTCCCACGGCTCACCCGAGATCCTTTCTTCGATCGAGTTGACCCCCCTCGCGTATTTCTTTCGCTGGGAGGCGGTAGGTCCTCCGCCGGAAAAACCTCCAGCTATGGTATGGACTTCACCGAGAACCGGCGTCTCGTGTACTTGTTCTTCCGCTGGCGGTGGCAGGGCGGCGGTCGTGGCGGGTTCCGCGACATAATCCTTCAAAAACCCGGTTCTCACCAGTTCATCTAGCTGGTAACCCAGCGATCGGCAGTTATCAATGTTGTGACCGAAAGCCTCGTGGAACTCACACCAAGAGTCTTTCTGAGGCCCTAACACCTTATCAGGCTTCGCCGGTCACCTCAACCTCTCAGCTATATTAGGCACGGCGATCAGGTCCTTCAATTCCACCACAAAATTGTATCTCGCCGGCCTCGCCCTCTCTCTGGTCGGGCGATCGCCTCCTCCTGGACCCCGGGGCTGGGGCTTTCTGGCCTCGTAGGGGCGTCTCCCCTCTGGTTTCTTCCTTCCCGTCGTGGTCTCATTGACCCTGACGGGCTGAGTTCGCGTCGGTCCTCTCGAGCGTGAGGGCACGACGCTGGTGCGCTTCTCACACCTCTCCCTCAGAAGCGATATGTTCCACCGCCTGACGGCGTATTTCAGTGAAAGTCCTAGGGCGGTTGCGAATGATGGATTCGCCAAAAGGGTCGGCGCATACACCTTTCACGAATGCGTACACAATCATGGGCTCCTCTGACGTACCAACCTTTACTACCTGGGCCCCGAAGCGGTTGATGTATTCCTTTAGGGTCTCCGCTTGATACTGTTTCACATCAAACAGATCGTAGGAAACCGGCGGAGAGGCCTTGTTTGCTAGGTATTGTTCCCTGAACAACCGCGACAGTTGTCGGAAGGGGGTGATATGGCCGTCCGGGAGGCTGATGAACCAATCCATAGCCATCCCCGTCAGGATGCTCATAAAGAGCTTGCACTTGGCAGCGTCGGAGCCGCCTACCAGGACCATCTGTGTGTGAAATGCAGAGAGATGCGCCTCAGGATCCTCCATCCCGGTGAAGATCACCTTGGGCCCTACGAACGTGTTGGGGATCACTGCATCCAGAATCTGCTGCGAGAAGGGAGTGGAAAACTCCCTTGGCGGGGAGAGGTTCTCCATCTCGTCATGTTCGCGTTGCCCCCGATTATTCCGCAAACCCCGGCGCAACTCCCCACATGCGAGGAGCTCTTCGTTCCTCACATGCGAGGCTTCGAGATCCGCTTGCATGCGTTCTTGTTCCAACTTCGACTCCGCCATATCATCTTGCAGCCCCCGCATTATCTCCAGGACCTGCTGCATGGACAGTTCTTCTGGCGCAGCGCGTGCGGTAGCTCGTCTAGTGGTGGCCATTCTTCACTGTCTTCTCGATCGTTATCGTGACCTGATAGATCTTTTCAACTTGCGATGGGACCAATGTTTTATATCGGCCCCACGGTGGGCGCCAAATGTTCCGTCCGGTTGACCTGGGACCTCTTCGTGCGCGACCTCAACCGTCAGCTAGGGACTCCTTCCCACTGGTTACCTGTGGATTCCTGCAAAGAAGGACAAAAGGGCGCCCTAGCAGCCGTTTGCACTCCGACGCTCAAGTCAGTCAGCAAGAAACACCAAAAACTATGCACCTCCGTATCAGAGCACCGTGTATGGTACTCTGAAGGTGGTAAAATGGAATTGTGTCTTGTGTATATTTTCTCGTTCTGGCAAAGATCTTTCCCCAGTCCCTTGTACGTAACCTCAAGGCTCGAGCAAGCAACTAGAGAGTTTCTGGAAAATTTGCCAAAAGTCAGGCTGCCCTACACTGGTGCTATCACTATGGCCTTGAAGCCACCTTTCTCTTCTCTTTATCACTACCCCGGATTTATCGGGACCTGAGGCCTTCCCACGTCGTCGCTCCCTCCATGGTCTTTCCTACCCATGGGTATCGGGGAACCACACTGTGATTGCCTTGCCTTAGTGATATTTGATCTTGGTGACGCCCTGGTTGGGCGACGCCTTCACCTAGGCGACGCCTTGCCTTGGCGACGCTTCCTCTTGGCGACGCTGGCACTTGGCATCTCTTCACCTAGGAGACGCCTTATGTTGACTTTGAGTCCAGATTGTGACTTTGACCTTGACTTTGTCAACGCCTGGATACGGGACGGTACATAAATATAGTAGATAAACATTAAAACATTCATGAGCAGATTACATTAGTTTACATTGTAAATAGTACCGCTATTATAAAACAAAAAGAGGAACTAATTAATTGTCCCCAAAACATTTAAATTATAATTACAATGATGATCATTCAAAAAATTTTGTGATCCAATAAAAATAATATACGTAAATTTGATTGTTGTCCACGAACTTCACCATGTTGGTACATCTCCAAAAAGATCTTGAACTAATATCTGCAATTAAAAAAAATTATGTTAAAAATATAATTAACTACATTATAGAAACACATTTAAAGTAAATCGTATAAAAGAATATGTTTGTTCCTTAAGGAACATGTTTTAGGTATGAAGCATATTGAATTATGCGACAACCTTCTTTACTAGAAATTGAAATCAAATATATGAAATATATATATATATATATATATATATATATATATATATGACAAAGGATGAAATCTTAATTAAAACATATAGTGCTCAGACAAAGGAAAGAAATTTAAAAGTTCATATAATAGAAGTCTAATTGTATGCCAAAACATGTGAAAAATATCAAAATATAACTGAGTGATTAATAATGAACAATATAATAAAAAAACCTATTGTAGTATATTAAAACTTATTGAATAACAGATAAAAAATAATGAAAAATAATGAAAGATTTATGAGTATAATGTACTGGTAATGGTTATAGTGTTACACATCATATGTAACAATGCTAACACATTATAAACACGCCTGATAATGAATGAAAGTTTGAAGTAAAGCCTAGAACAAATAAAAACAAATATATTCAGATAAACATTAAACATAATAACAATAAAATAACCATAAACATTAATAATAATAAACTATTCTGGTTTCCAACAAAGGGAAACTTAAGTAAACCGCAAAAGGTAACTTTTTTCTCCTTTCAAAACAAAAGAAAGGATTATCCAAAAAACATTAAGAAATTTAATTATAGAGTTTGGGCTGTCTTTTATAGTGACTTTTCATGAGTAGCAAAACCCTGATATCAGAAGAAGGCATCATCATATGACATTCAAATATAATTTTGTCGTCTTCACGGAAGGAATGAAGACTACAAAACTTTTTCCAGCCACTCCCAAGCTTGATGTTAGGGGAAGGAAACCTTCCTCTCAACACTCTGCATTGGACATCATGTAGCAGTCCATGTAGCGTAACGTTTCTGAATTTCGTTTTCAAAAGATATTCCACAAATCCACCCCGGAGATCCTTCAACAAAATAAGAGTAACTATTGAAGAAAAGAAATAGAATATAAACAAAGAATTTAAAAGAAAGGATTCTTAAAGTTACCAGATAATTTCTTTTGATATTAAAAGAAGATAACTCCAAATAAAAATGTTCAAAGGGACCCTTGTCAGCGGTTCCCTTCCTTGAACTTCCTTCAAATAACTTCACAGATCTCTCCCATAAAAACAGTTATTGTGAAACAACTTTGACCCCCATAACGGAAGGGTATAGAGTGGTCGCCTTTAAAGCCATAAATGGAACTCAAAGTCGACCATCCATCCAAAATTTGGGGATACAATTATGGACGTTCCCTGCACTATCTGCGAGGGTCCACTCCTTAGAAAGTTCTCCTTGAAACTCAACAGCGAAGGCACGATCAACATAACCATAACCATACTATACATTGTGAAAAATAAAAGAAGTAAACAAAATGCATTGATGAAAAAAGTAGGTATTGAAGAAAACAAAAATAAACTACATACTTGCCATCTAAGTTAATAATAAAAGACCTCGTGTATCAAGTTCATTAATTTCTTCAGCAGAAAAAGCCATCTAAGTTAATAATAAAAAGTGGAGATTGAATGACTTAGGAAAAGCTAATATAGAAACGTAGATAGAAGAAAAGAGTAGGATTCTGAGTAATGAAAAGGCAAGTTTCTTACTTATTTATAGCCAAATATGAGTCGTCACACTTTCATATCCATTGTCTCAAACAACATGTCGTTTCAGTTCATGAAAATCAATACATAATTAATAATTAATAATGAATAATAAGAGTACATACAAAAATTATTATTTAAATATTTAAAAATAATAAAATAGGCAATCATGAATAGAAAATAAGAAAAGTATGTGAACTGTAATTATTGCTACACCATTGTATTTGATGACCTTTCAACTTTCCACTGCATTATACAACAAAATACTTGTGTTTCAAGTATCTTATTAAACAAATATTGAAATAATAATTATTACAATTTTCTAATTTTTATAACAAATGATAATAATATTAGTAAATAGTATAATTTTATTTACTAATAATTAGTATGTATATGAAAAAAACAAACAATTAACATAATTCAAAATAATAATATATCTATATAATTTTGACATATCTAATAATTTAATAGTAAAACGAATAGACTTATAATTTTTACCTACTTTATCTATATATTGAAATTGTGCCGACCAGGACATCGAAGGTGATGACGTGTTTGGCACGTGACCATGTGGGGCGTGCTCAGCAGAACACGTGGGCAAGTGAGAGACGAATGGTCCAGGAGTGGGCATGGTCGCCGATTCATGGAACCGGCGTTCTATAGTGAACATAGTCGGTTGTCGCCGGGTTTATGTGTCATCCACGTGTTAAATAACGAGAGATCGGGTGGTTTGACATTTCCGCGAGGAGTACATCGCCGGATCTCCCAGTGAACTCAGTTGAAGCTGCTGGAGGCTCAGAAGAGTAAGTTCAAGCGCATAGTTTCGGTAAGGTGGTTGTTGCGCCAGAATAGGGCGTGAAGGTCGTGTGGGTTGAAGGGGACAGCTTGCCCATCAGCAACAGGATTCCCAGAGTGGACATTCGTTGCTGGCAAGGTTCCCTCAGCTAGAACATGCTTGGCGTAGCAATAAGGAAGGTGCCACTAGCGACAAGCGATGTCACAGAGATGGTGCACTCCGCTGCATTCGATACTCGCCTGGTCGGGTGGTGTTCCATAACATATTGCATGCTAGGTTACTCCTTAAGTAGAGGACTTAGCCGCGCGACTGGTTACTACACAATATAACGCACGAGTTATCCCAACCCAGATGACGACACGTGAAGGGTTGGATGCTACCTGCTACGCCAACCCAGAGGACGACACGTGTAGGGTTAGATGCAGTATGGAAATGGCGCTCCAATTACCCTAGCTCAGATGATGACACGTGTAGGGTTGGATGCTACCCGCTATCCCAGCCCAGATGGCGACACGTGCAGGGTTGGATGCAAGCCACGCGTCCAAAAGCGTAACGTCCTGGAGAGAGAAAAAACCTAGCTATAAAGGTAAACTTAACAGAATTTGCAGAGGTACGTTTTTCATTACGGCTCATTGCTAGGGTTGTGTGCACTTTAGTACGGTTCTACAGAGTATATTTTTCTCTGAGTTTTGGGTGTTCGTGTCACTGACTTGAGCGTCGGAGCGCCACCGGCCGCAAAGGCGCTACCGTGTGTTTTTCAAGTTCCCCGAGAGGCTTTGTGGTGTGGACTTAAAACCATTAAAACTAGAACCATTAAAACAAGGTAGTTTGACCGAAGGAAGCTTGGACTTTGCATCATGGTAGAAGCCATTGCCGTAGTGAATTCTTTCCCCTTGGTGATGATGTCTTTGTCCATGGACTTGGGGAGGAGGTCTCCTTCTCCTATGCTCATTTTCACGGCCAACATCATTTGAAGAAGCTCTTGAAGATGGTCTATGAGAATGATGTCCATCATGGATAGAAGGAGATGGTCTAGTTTGTTGGACCTCCATCTTTTGCAATTTCTCCTCCAACCGTCTAATTTTTCTTTGAGCTTCATGTAATTCACCAATAATTGAAGCTTTGGAAGGAGAATTCTGCTTGTAGGATGCATCACTTGAAAATCCAGCCATTTGTAATTAAAAACAGCAAACACACAAAAACAGCAAACAAGTTAAAAATTAGCAAAAACAGTGAGCTGTAATGAAACTGCCGAAGTGAACTTAAAGCTGAAAAAGATATCACTCTCAAAGAAATAATGTTCTTGCTCGAATCTGATCTTGAGGCCTTGGAATCCTCAAATGAAATATGTCAAAGCAAGCACACCAATCTTAAGAGCAAACCACCACAAAACCAAAGAAACAATAAAGACAAACAAGAAAAGGTAGAAGCAAAGAAAGGTAATTGCAAAAGGAATACTATATGTAAGACAAACTCAAAGAGTAAGAATGAAAGACAATCAAGAAAATAAAGAACTCAATGAGAAAAGTAGGCACACAAAAGAATACTGGAAATTTTTTTTTATGCAAACTGTGTTTGATATTCACTGATTTAACTGGAACGTTGTAGAGCGAACTGGATTATGAAATTTATACCACAGAAAATTCAAGATGTTAACTCAAAAATGGCACTGGAATCAATTAAAAACAGTAAGCCAATTGAGAGAAATAAATTTTTTAAAATCACTGCCAGATTACCGTATTTTTTTCGGCAGGAATGTACACTTTTTTTATTTTATTTATCATTTTTTGTGTACTTCATATTTTTGAATGATTCTTTTTTCTATTCTTTTCTAACACTTTGAATATCTCAAATCCAGAATTTCAGAATTTTACAGTACGTAAAACAGTTGCAATAAGGAAAAACAGTAAGCACTTTTTTTTCAGAAACAGAGGAATCCTAATAGGAATAAAAAACAGGATGATGAACTAGCAAAGACATAATAGAAAATGATGTATTGGAACTTGTATAGGTCTAGAATACAAGTATGAACTCAATTCTAAAAAGAAAATGCACAAAGGATCAACATCAATTCAGAAAATTATATGACACTAAAGCAAGAAACAATCAAAACAAAAAAAGTACTACTAGAAGTAATGACATATATGGAATAACATGACTAAGACAAAACTTGACATGATTCAAAAATTAAAAGACACAACACAAATTGTAACAAGTGAAAGGAAGCTTAAGGTAAACTCTAGGAAGGATAATGCCATTCCAAAAGAGCAACCATACTCATAAGAATTATGAGTGCCATAAACCTTTCCACAAACACTTGGAGCAAAAGAAAAACAGCAAGAATACTCAATTAAAATTCTAAAACAGAAACTTAAATTGCAAGAAATTAAAAAGAGCTCTTGAAATAAAGTGCACACAACTCAACAATTAAACAAGAATGAACCTAAGACTCATGATACCACATGATGTGATTCCAATAGCCACAATGAACAAGATTCTTGACATTTTTAGGAATCACCTTGAGCTGGAAAATATAGAGGCACTTTCTTAGAGTTGGATCATGGTTCTAAGTCAAGAACTCACCAATAACAAGTACCAAATCCCAAACTCATTTGGATGAACCAAATATTGTCAAATTGAATCAACAAAGGAATTTAAAAAGAAAAGACCGAACAGAATTGAATCAAAATCAAATGTACCGAACAGAATTAAGAAACAAACAGAATATAGGTGCTGGAAAATTAGAAGAACCGAAACAAAAACAACTCAAAACACAAGGCAACATGAACAAATTGAAGAAGAAGAAAGGAAGGAGAAGAGAATGCTCATGAAGATGGAAGAATGGTTGGATGATCACGCCACTAGAAGTATGGATGCTCCTAGATGAGTGTGCAAGCCGCCACTTGAGGAAACCATGGTCCTTCAAGATAAGACTAGAGTAGAAGGCTCAAAAGCTCTCCAAATGCTCACTCCAATTTTGAGTATAGTTTCTTTAGATAAAATTCAAATCTGAAATTTACAAGGAAGGCACCTCTATTTATAGCCTAAGGTGCTGAAAAATGAAAGCTAAAACAATTCAAAATTCCCTCCAAATCAAACTAGAACCGGCGCCTATTTGCAAAGCAAGGAAGGTGTGATCCTTTCCTTCACTTTGGCACCCCCTATTCTACTCCTACACCTATCTACTAATACACCCCCCTAAAGCTCCTAACTAAAGCCTAAAAGATGCTATAACAAAAGAGGTTTCTAAGGTTTCCCTCTAAGCACCTTCAACTAAAGAAACTACAAAAAGAGAAAATAAATGTCCTCTAGCTCCCAAAGCTTTGAACATGCTTCTTGTAATCCTTTGAGGTGGACTTTGACCTCCATGGGCGTCCTCCATTTGTGCCTCCACCTCTTCTTGAGCTTGATGAGTGGCCTCCATGTTCTCTTGGGCTTGATCTCCATCAGCAACCTCCTCGCCGAAAATACCACAGCCAGCGCAGCCTTCTCCAGGGCCTGATACCTTACCTCCGGGCCCTGCAACACCTTACTAACAAAATAAATAGGCTTTTGAGCCTGATCTTGGTCCTGGGCGAGCACCGCACTCACCGCCCTCTCAGTTACAGCAAAATACAACCTGAGAGGGGTTCCCACCAGCGGTTTGCACAAAATCGGCGGGCTCGCCAGATACTCCTTCAGCTTGACGAAGGCTTCCTCACACTCCTTCGTCCAGGCAAACTTGTTATTCCGCCTTAAGCACTGAAAATATGGATGGCCCTTCTCTCCGCTAGCCGGCACGAACCGAGACAGGGCGGCCATCCGACCTGTAAGCTGCTGTACTTCCTTCACAGTGGCTGGGCTCCTCATCGCCAAGATGGCGGCACACTTATCAGGGTTGGCTTCTATTCCTCTCTCAGTTAAGAGGAAACCCAAGAACTTCCCAGCCTCCACGCCAAAGATGCACTTCTCCGGATTCAGCTTCAACCTAAACTTGGCGATCGTAGTAAACAACTCCTCCAAGTCCGCAACGTGCTTGCTTTCTCCATGTTCTCTTGGGCTTGATCTCCATCATACTCCCCGAGTTGGAGAGAATTCGACCACGAATTCTGGAGACCTACAGAAAAAGGAGTTAGATCGCTGACATTAAAAGTATGACTACCTAAGAATGTATCAGGCATATCTAACTCATAAGCATTGTCATTAATCCTCTTGAGGACTTGGAAAGGTCCATCCCCTCGAGGCATTAGTTTGGACTTCCTTTGAGTAGGAAAACGATCCTTCCTCAAATGAAGCCAAACCCAATCGCCCTCATCAAACAACAATGCTTTTCTCCTTTTATTGGCAAGTTCAGCATACTTGCCAACCTTCTTCTCAATTCTCTTCTTGATGTCTTTATGCAAAGTTTTCACAAAAGAAGCCTTTTCATCCCCATCTTTGCACAAGACATCTTCAAGAAGGGGAATAGGAAGAAGATCAAGAGGTGTTAGGGGATTAAACCCATAGACTACCTCAAAAGGAGAATGAGAGGTGGTAGAATTTACTACTCGGTTATATGCAAACTCAACATGGGGTAGTAAATTCTCCCACACTCTAGGATTCCCCGAAATAAAGCATCTCAATAGTTGTCCCAAAGTTCTATTCACCACCTCGGTTTGACCATCAGTTTGTGGGTGGCAAGTGGTAGAAAATAAAAGCTTAGTTCCAAGCTTGCCCCACAAGGTCTTCCAAAAGTGACTCAAGAACTTAGGATCTCTATCGGACACTATAGACCTAGGAATCCCATGCAAGCGAACCACTTCTTGGAAGAAGAGGTTTGCAATGTGGCATGCATCATCCACTTTGTGGCAAGGAATAAAGTGAGCCATCTTTGAAAAACGATCCACTACCACAAAAATGGAGTCCTTTCCCTTTGATGTCTTGGGTAAGCCTAAGATGAAATCCATAGATATATCTACCCAAGGCATTGAAGGGATAGGAAGAGGAGTATAAAGACCATGGGGATGCATTTTAGATTTAGCTTTGCGGCAAGCTATGCATTTATCACACAAACTATGAACATGTTTATGCATATGAGGCCAAAAGAAATGTTCATGCAACACATCCAAAGTTTTAGCAACCCCAAAATGTCCCATTAAGCCCCCCTCATGAGCTTCTCTAACAAGAGATAATCTAATAGAGCATTGGGGAACACAAAGACGTTTTCCCTTAAAAAGAAAGCCATCTTGAATAAAAAAGTCTTTGTGTCCTCCCTTAAGACACTCTTGATAGAGGAGAGAAAAATCAAGGTCATCATGATAAAGTTCCTTAATGTGATCAAAACCAAGATATTGAGAGGTTAAAAGATTTAGCAAGGTGTATCTTCTAGAAAGAGCATCCGCCACAATATTTATTTTGCCTTGCTTGTGTTTGATCACATAAGGAAATTGCTCAATGAATTCCACCCACTTAGCATGCCTTTTGTTAAGTTTGTTTTGGCTTTTCAAATATTTATGATCACTATGTATCACAAACTCTTTGGGAAAAAGATAGTGTTGCCAAGTAAACAAAGCCCTAACAAGTGCATATAATTCCTTATCATAGGTGGAATAGTTGAGATGACTTCCCTTCAATTTCTCACTAAAATAGGCTATGGGGTGGCCCTCTTGAAGGAGAACAGCCCCAATACCTATGCTTGAAGCATCACACTCAATCTCAAATGTCTTAGTGAAATTAGGAAGGGCCAAGATGGGAGCATTAGTCAATTTTTCTTTCAAAGTATCAAAAGCATTTTGTTGTGCTTCTCCCCAATGAAAGACCACATCCTTTTTCACTATGTCATTGAGTGGTGCGGCAATGGTACCAAAGTTTGGGACAAATCTTCTATAGAAAGAAGCAAGCCCATGAAAACTTCGAACCTCATTCAAAGATTTCGGTGTAGGCCAATTTTGAATGGCCACCACCTTTGTTTTGTCCACATGGACCCCTTTACAACTCACAACAAACCCTAGGAATTCTATATGATCAAGAGCAAACATACATTTAGCAAGGTTAGCATACAAATGTTCCTTCCTAAGGGTTTCCAAAACTTGCCTAACATGCAACCTATGGTCATTCAAAGATAAGCTATAAATGAGAATGTCATCAAAGTAAACCACAACAAACTTACCAATGAAAGGTCTAAGAACATGATGCATGAGGCGCATGAAGGTACTTGGTGCATTAGTTAAACCAAAAGGCATAACTAACCACTCATATAAACCAAAGTTGGTCTTAAAAGCCGTCTTCCATTCATCACCCGGTTTGATACGGATTTGATTGTAGCCGCTTTTAAGATCAATCTTTGAAAAGATTTTAGAACCATGTAATTCATCCAACAAATCATCTAGTCTAGGTATGGGATGCCTATACTTAATGGTTATGTTATTTATGGCCCTACAATCCGAACACATTCGCCATGTGCCATCCTTTTTTGGCACTAAGATGATAGGCATAGCACAAGGACTCATGCTATCTTGCACCCACCCTTTCTCAATCAAAGCCTCAACTTGTTGGCGAATTTCCTTGGTTTCACTTGGATTGGTCCTATATGCGGGACGATTTGGTAAAGAAGAGCCCGGTATCAAATCAATTTGGTGCTCAATCCCTCTCAAAGGTGGAAGTCCATTTGGAGGATCTTGAAACACATCTTTGAACTCTTCTACCAAATTTTCCAAGCAATGAGGACTATCAACAAGTGATTCTATGCTAAGAGTTCTAGGGATGGCTAAAAAAAGAGGATGATGAGCCACTATTTCCCTTTCAATGGCACGCCTAGACACAAGGAGTGTAGGCTTAGAACTCTTATCTTTTTTATCTTTTTTATCTTTTTCACTCTCCCTCTTTTTCTTCATGATAACTTGGTCCTCATGGACTTCTTTTGGAGAGAGAGATTTTAAAGTAACCTTGTGACCATGGAATTCAAAAGATAATTTGTTGGTAAAGCCATCATGTAAAACTTTTCTATCAAATTGCCAAGGCCTTCCCAAAAGAACATGAGTGGCTTCCATGGGCACAACATCACATAATACCTCATCTTTGTATTTTCCAATGGAGAAATGGATGAGGACTTGTTTATTAACAATTATTTCTCCTACTTCACTAAGCCATTGTAACTTGTAGGGCTTTGTATGAGAGATAGTAGGCAATCCAAGCTTATCTACTACTCTTGTACTAGCCACATTTGCACAACTACCCCCATCCACTATCAAGGAACAAATGTTGTTTTGAATAAGACATCTTGTATGGAAAATATTTTCCCTTTGACTTTCATCAAAAGGTTGTGAAACTTGTCCAAGAAGTCTTCTCACAACTAACAAGTCCCCTTCAAGTGGACATTCGCTCTCTTCCTCACTAGATGTATGAGAATGCAATGAATGCTTTGGAGAATCCGAATCATGCTCACTAACTACAATGCCCTCATGCATGAACATACTTCGTTTGGAAGGACAATTTGCAGCAATATGACCATAACCCATACATTTAAAGCATTTAGTGTTAGATGTTCTAGTGGGAGACTTAGGTCTAGAAGTTGACGGCTTAGATTCCTTGGATTTGAAAGAAGAATCTTTGGAAGGATGTTTAGAAAAAGAAGTTTTGTTTCTCCAAGACTTGGAGTAGTATCCATCATTGGAAGCATTTTTAAAAGAGTTTTTCTTAGCAAGTTGGGCTTCCACCTTCATTGCAAGATGAACTAAAGAGCCCAATGATGAATACTCTTGTAACTCAACAATGTCTTGAATATCCTTCCTAAGACCACTCACAAACCTAGCAACCATGGCTTCTTCACTTTCTTCTAATTCAATTTTAAGCACAAGCGTCTCAAGCTCCTTATAATATTCATCCACATTTAGCGTGCCTTGTTGAAACCGTTGGAGTCTCAACATGAGGTCTTTCCTAAAATGTGGGGGCACAAACCTAGCGCGCATATGATCCTTTAAAGAGTTCCAAGAGTCCACGGGAGGACCCTTGTGATAGATAATGTCCTTTACAATTCCATGCCACCATTTCATGGCATAATCACTAAACTCTAGGGTGGCTAGCTTGAGCTTATGCTCATCTTGGATCTCATGGATCTCAAAAATTTGTTCACACTTAGCCTCCCAATCTAAATACACATTTGAATCACTAGAACCATTAAAACAAGGTAGTTTGACCGAAGGAAGCTTGGACTTTGCATCATGGTAGAAGCCATTGCCGTAGTGAATTCTTTCCCCTTGGTGATGATGTCTTTGTCCATGGACTTGGGGAGGAGGTCTCCTTCTCCTATGCTCATTTTCACGGCCAACATCATTTGAAGAAGCTCTTGAAGATGGTCTATGAGAATGATGTCCATCATGGATAGAAGGAGATGGTCTAGTTTGTTGGACCTCCATCTTTTGCAATTTCTCCTCCAACCGTCTAATTTTTCTTTGAGCTTCATGTAATTCACCAATAATTGAAGCTTTGGAAGGAGAATTCTGCTTGTAGGATGCATCACTTGAAAATCCAGCCATTTGTAATTAAAAACAGCAAACACACAAAAACAGCAAACAAGTTAAAAATTAGCAAAAACAGTGAGCTGTAATGAAACTGCCGAAGTGAACTTAAAGCTGAAAAAGATATCACTCTCAAAGAAATAATGTTCTTGCTCGAATCTGATCTTGAGGCCTTGGAATCCTCAAATGAAATATGTCAAAGCAAGCACACCAATCTTAAGAGCAAACCACCACAAAACCAAAGAAACAATAAAGACAAACAAGAAAAGGTAGAAGCAAAGAAAGGTAATTGCAAAAGGAATACTATATGTAAGACAAACTCAAAGAGTAAGAATGAAAGACAATCAAGAAAATAAAGAACTCAATGAGAAAAGTAGGCACACAAAAGAATACCTAAGAAAAAGCACTAGAGTAGATGAAGAAAACAAAAAACTTAGCTACTGGAAATTTTTTTTTATGCAAACTGTGTTTGATATTCACTGATTTAACTGGAACGTTGTAGAGCGAACTGGATTATGAAATTTATACCACAGAAACTTCAAGATGTTAACTCAAAAATGGCACTGGAATCAATTAAAAACAGTAAGCCAATTGAGAGAAATAAATTTTTTAAAATCACAGCCAGATTACCGTATTATTTTCGGCAGGAATGTACACTTTTTTTATTTTATTTATCATTTTTTGTGTACTTCATATTTTTGAATGATTCTTTTTTCTATTCTTTTCTAACACTTTGAATATCTCAAATCCATAATTTCAGAATTTTACAGTACGTAAATCAGTTGCAATAAGGAAAAACAGTAAGCACTTTTTTTTCAGAAACAGAGGAATCCTAATAGGAATAAAAAACAGGATGATGAACTAGCAAAGACATAATAGAAAATGATGTATTGGAACTTGTATAGGTCTAGAATACAAGTGTGAACTCAATTCTAAAAAGAAAATGCACAAAGGATCAACATCAATTCAGAAAATTATATGACACCAAAGCAAGAAACAATCAAAACAAAAAAAGTACTACTAGAAGTAATGACATATATGGAATAACATGACTAAGACAAAACTTGACATGATTCAAAAATTAAAAGACACAACACAAATTGTAACAAGTGAAAGGAAGCTTAAGGTAAACTCTAGGAAGGATAATGCCATTCCAAAAGAGCAACCATACTCATAAGAATTATGAGTGCCATAAACCTTTCCACAAACACTTGGAGCAAAAGAAAAACAGCAAGAATACTCAATTAAAATTCTAAAACAGAAACTTAAATTGCAAGAAATTAAAAAGAGCTCTTGAAATAAAGTGCACACAACTCAACAATTAAACAAGAATGAACCTAAGACTCATGATACCACATGATGTGATTCCAATAGCCACAATGAACAAGATTCTTGACATTTTTAGGAATCACCTTGAGCTGGAAAATATAGAGGCACTTTCTTAGAGTTGGATCATGGTTCTAAGTCAAGAACTCACCAATAACAAGTACCAAATCCCAAACTCATTTGGATGAACCAAATATTGTCAAATTGAATCAACAAAGGAATTTAAAAAGAAAAGACCGAACAGAATTGAATCAAAATCAAATGTACCGAACAGAATTAAGAAACAAACAGAATATAGGTGCTGGAAAATTAGAAGAACCGAAACAAAAACAACTCAAAACACAAGGCAACATGAACAAATTGAAGAAGAAGAAAGGAAGGAGAAGAGAATGCTCATGAAGATGGAAGAATGGTTGGATGATCACGCCACTAGAAGTATGGATGCTCCTAGATGAGTGTGCAAGCCGCCACTTGAGGAAACCATGGTCCTTCAAGATAAGACTAGAGTAGAAGGCTCAAAAGCTCTCCAAATGCTCACTCCAATTTTGAGTATAGTTTCTTTAGATAAAATTCAAATCTGAAATTTACAAGGAAGGCACCTCTATTTATAGCCTAAGGTGCTGAAAAATGAAAGCTAAAACAATTCAAAATTCCCTCCAAATCAAACTAGAACCGGCGCCTATTTGCAAAGCAAGGAAGGTGTGATCCTTTCCTTCACTTTGGCACCCCCTATTCTACTCCTACACCTATCTACTAATACACCCCCCTAAAGCTCCTAACTAAAGCCTAAAAGATGCTATAACAAAAGAGGTTTCTAAGGTTTCCCTCTAAGCACCTTCAACTAAAGAAACTACAAAAAGAGAAAATAAATGTCCTCTAGCTCCCAAAGCTTTGAACATGCTTCTTGTAATCCTTTGAGGTGGACTTTGACCTCCATGGGCGTCCTCCATTTGTGCCTCCACCTCTTCTTGAGCTTGATGAGTGGCCTCCATGTTCTCTTGGGCTTGATCTCCATCAGCAACCTCCTCGCCGAAAATACCACAGCCAGCGCAGCCTTCTCCAGGGCCTGATACCTTACCTCCGGGCCCTGCAACACCTTACTAACAAAATAAATAGGCTTTTGAGCCTGATCTTGGTCCTGGGCGAGCACCGCACTCACCGCCCTCTCAGTTACAGCAAAATACAACCTGAGAGGGGTTCCCACCAGCGGTTTGCACAAAATCGGCGGGCTCGCCAGATACTCCTTCAGCTTGACGAAGGCTTCCTCACACTCCTTCGTCCAGGCAAACTTGTTATTCCGCCTTAAGCACTGAAAATATGGATGGCCCTTCTCTCCGCTAGCCGGCACGAACCGAGACAGGGCGGCCATCCGATCTGTAAGCTGCTGTACTTCCTTCACAGTGGCTGGGCTCCTCTTCGCCAAGATGGCGGCACACTTATCAGGGTTGGCTTCTATTCCTCTCTCAGTTAAGAGGAAACCCAAGAACTTCCCAGCCTCCACGCCAAAGATGCACTTCTCCGGATTCAGCTTCAACCTAAACTTGGCGATCGTAGTAAACAACTCCTCCAAGTCCGCAACGTGCTTGCTTTTCTCTGGCGAGGTCACGACCATGTCATCCACATACGCTTGCACATTCCTTCCCAGCATGGGTGCAAGTACTCGATCCATCAACCTCTGGTACGTGGCCCCCGCATTCTTCAGCCCAAAAGGCATCACCTTGTAGCAGTAGCACGATCTCTCGGTCATGAAGGCAGTCTTCTCCTCATCCATGGCATGCATCTTGATTTGGTTATACCCCGAGAAGGAACTTAACAACTTACACCCTGCAGCACTGTCCACCAAGGCGTCTATGCTTGGTAGAGGATATGAGTCCTTCGGGCAAGCCTTATTCAGATCAGTGAAATCGACGCACATGCGCCATTTCCCATTACTCTTCTTCACCAGCACGACATTGGCTAGCCAATCAGGGTACTGCACCTCCCTGATATGGCCTGCAGCGAGGAGTTTCTGTGTTTCGTCTCTAATCGCCTGCCTCCTCTCCTCGTTGAACTTCCTTCTTCTTTGCCGTACTGGTCTCACCAAGTTGTCCATCGCCAAATGATGGCACAAGAAGTCAGGATCGATCCCGGGCATGTCCGAAGCGGACCATGCAAACGCATCCAGATGCCGCTCTATCACCTTGGCGATCTGGTCCTGGAGCTCAACCTCCAGGGATCTTCCCAGCTTGAAGATCTTTCCCCCGATCTCTCTCTCGAGCCACTGCTCGACGGGTTTTGGCCTGGTTTCTCTGGCGATCACCGCCCTGGCGATTCCCAGCTCCCTCGCTTCCTCAGGGTGATTCCTTGCCTCCTCTTCTTCCAGACCGGCGTTCCCCTCCCCCAGCTCAGCATCCACCATCACCACATCTCTTCCGGCGGTCTCTTCTATTACCGTCGATCTGGGCTTCACACCAGGAGGCGGGGTGGTTGTCACATAACTCACAGACCTTTTGTTTTTCAAGCTATTCTCATAGCACTTCTTTGCTTCTTTCTGGTCAGATTTGATGGTGATCACCACCCCCTCCATAGACGGCAACTTCACCTTCATGTGCCGGGTCGACGGTATAGCGCCTATCCTGTTGAGCGTGGGCCTTCCCAACAGAATGTTGTACGCTGAAGGAGCGTTCACGACAAGGTATTTGATCTTCTCTGTTCTCGAACCCACCTCATCTGTAAACGTAGTCCTCAACTCTATGTACCCCCTGACCTCTACCTGGTCACCAGCAAAACCATACAAACACCCTCCATAGGGCCTCAGCTGGTCAAGGGGTAGCTCCAACTGCGTGAAAGTCGGCCAGAACATCACGTCTGCCGAGCTTCCTTAGTCCACCAGAACCCTGTGGACCTTTCTTCCTGCTGTGATCAACGAGATAACTATGGGATCGTTGTCATGAGGCACAACGTCCCGAAGATCTTGCTTGGTGAACGTAATGTCCACATCCGGCGAGTGGTCTTCAAACATATCCACCGTCATCACAGACCTGGCATACTTCTTCCTCTATGATGTGGTGCATCCACCACCTGAGAAACCTCCTGCAATGGTGTGGATTTCCCCGTGGGTAGGCATCTCGTGCTGCTGGGCCTCTCCACCTGCTGGTTGGGAACTCGACGCGCCCCCGGTTCTTCTGTCCAGCAAGTAGTCATTTAGGAACCCGCTCTTAACCAGATCGCCGAGCTGGTATCCTAAAGCCAAACACGAATCCACGGTGTGGCCAAAGCCCTGGTGGAACTCACACCAGGCATCTGGCTTTGGTTCCAGCACCTTGTCGCCCACCTTCTCGGGCGCTTTCAACCTAGCCGATATATTGGGAATGGCGATCAGGTCCGCCAATCCCATGACAAACTTGTGCTTAGGCGGGCGATTGTACTCCCGGCGTGCTGGTTGAGGGCGTCCTTGGCCCCTGCCCTTGTTCTTCCTCGGGTCATAAGGATGGCGAGTCCTCTGATCCCTTCTGGCCGCCGCTGTCTCCAGCACCCTCTGTGGCTGGATCCTGGTCTGGGCGCGTGGCCTAGCGGGAGCCACGCTTCCCCTCTTCTCGGCGACTTCATTCTCATCGGCGATGTGAGCCACCGCAAGTCGCCTGACCTCAGCAAACGTGGCAGGGTGAGCCCTGATCAATGCCTCACAGAATGGTCCCGGCAGCACGCCCTTCTTAAATGCATAGACCAGCATTTCTTCATCTTTGGCCGGCGATCGGACCATCTGCGCCCCAAAACGATTCAGGTAGTCCCTGAGGGACTCTCCCTGATACTGCCTTATGTCGAACAAATCATAAGACACCCTGGGCGGTGCCTTATTCATGATGTACTGCTCGACGAAAATCTTTGAAAACTGTTGGAAGTTGCTTATGTGCCCTGTAGGCACGCTCACAAACCATTCCAACGCTGTTCCCTGGAGTGTGCTCACAAACATCTTGCAGTACACGGCGTCTGACCCTCCTGACAGCATCATCTGCGTATGGAACGTGGTGAGATGAGCTTCAGGATCCTCCATGCCGGTGAAAACACCCTTCACAGGTACCACACTCGCAGGGATGGGCGTGTCGGTAATCGCCTGAGCGAAAGGCATAGGAAAAACACGAGGCGGCGTTGACGGCGCGACCTCTTCAGCGACCGGGCGACCTCGCTGCTCCTGAAGAGCTTGACGCAGTTCTTCAGTTACTTTGCTAAGCTCATCATTCCTGGCCCGAGAGGTGACCAGGTCCTCGTGCATTCTCGCCTGTTCTATGCGCGAGGCTTCCACATTCGCCTGCAACGAACGCATAATCTCCACCATCTGCGCCATGGTCATGGCGGCGGCGCCTTCAGCAGCAACGGGCGCAACTGGACTTGAACGGTTGCTTCTCATTTTTCTCATGAACACTTAGCAAATCACAGAGAGCAATGAACAACACCTCCTTCAGCGACGATCGATTCAGCGATCAATCAGTCAGAACTTCGCGACACTTCGCAAGAAACCTCAAGAACACAGCGAACCTCCACAGAAACCTGCAACTCCACCAGAAACCACCGCTTCTTCCACGAAAAACCAATACGAGCCAAAGAACTCAGATCTCACCGAACAGATCTCGCGTAAGCAGCAGAAAACTTCACCTCACCGAACAAAAACCCAAACGAACGGTGGAGAACGCGAAATCACCGAACAAAACTTAGATGAACAGCGAACAGTGGTTGCACCAGCACACAACCACGCAGAAAACTACAAAAACCTCCAAGAACTCACGCTGTGGATGGGAACAGGTTTTACACGGCCCCACGGTGGGCGTCTGATGATCCTACCTGTTGACCAAAACGCTGGAGCTTGCCTCGTCAAACTTGGATCGACGTGTGCACCGCGTCAACCTCCGTCCTTCGCCACGATCCACCTCAAGAACCTGCAAAAGAACAGAGCGACGCCGCTGCGTCCGATCGCACTCCAACGCCAAGTCAGTGACCGAACCACCAAATACTAAAAGTAACACTCAAGAACTCTCAAGGAACCGTGAACCAGTTCTCTCTCAGTACACTCAAGAACTCGCAAGCGTAAAGAAGACAATCTGAACGTGCGTACCTCAGAAGTTTGTTGGGAAACCCTTATATACCTGGACACTTTCTCTCTCCTGGCAGTTACAGACCTGGACACGTGGCTCGCATCCAGCTGTACACGTGCCATCATCTGGAGCCTCCTTGACTTGGGCGCTGCTTCTGACTCTCATTTGGCTAAGTTACTTATACATGGTACTATCCAGTGCATAGTTGTCCTGGAGTGCGATCTCTACTGGATTGGCGAGCTAGGGTGCCTTCGTACACACCTTCCCTGTGGTCTCGCCGGGCGCCTTCATCATCTGCACCACCTGTTTCACCATGTATGCTCAAACAAGCTGCCCCCCGACCTCATCCTCTGGTCAGCTGGGAAATGTCTATCTTCCTTCATCTCCGGCGATGTCCTTTCTTCGGCGATCTTTGATCACTTGGTCGCCTGGGTTTACATCTGGCGACTTCATCTTCAACTTGGTGACCGCCGGTATTGGAGTGATGGAGATCGGAGCACGCCAACTTAATAACTGGCGACTACACGAGCCCCCCGACCTCCTTCCCTTCTGCCAACCTGGCGTCCTCTCAACACGCCTATACAATAGTTTGATACCACGTCATCACTTCCGACTACCAGGGCGGTACACAATACATCATTTTCCATTATGTCTTTGCTAGTTCATAATCCTGTTTTTTATTCCTATTAGGATTCCTCTGTTTCTGAAAAAAGTGCTTACTGTATTTCCTTATTTCAATTGATTTAATGACTGGAAAATTCTGAAATTCTGGATTTGTGATATTCAAAGTGTTATAAAAGAGTAGAAAAAAGAATTATTCAAAAATTCAAAGTACACAAAAAATGATAAATAAAATAAAAAAAGTGTACAATTCTGCCGAAAAGAATACGGTAATCTGGCAGCGATTTTGAAAATTTTATTTCTCTCAATTGGCTTACTGTTTTTAATTGATTCCAGTGCCATTATTGAGTGAACATCTTGAAGTTTCTGTGGTTTAAATTTCATAATCCAGTTCGCTCTAAGTCATTCCAGTTAAATCAGTGAATATCAAGCACACTTTGCTTTTTAAAAAAAAATAAAAATTTCCAGTAGCTAATTTTTTTGTTTTCTTCATCTACTCTAGTGCTTTTCCTTATGTATTCTTTTGTGTGCCTACTTTTCTCATTGAGTTCTTTATTTTCTTAATTTTCTTTCATTCTTACTCTTTGAGTTTGTCATACATATAGTATTCCTTTTGCAATTAACTTTCCTTGCTTATACCTTTTCTTGTTTGTCTTTATTGTTTCATTGGTTTTGTGGTGGTTGCTTTTGAGATTGGTGTGCTTGCTTTGACATCTTTCATTTGAGGATTCCAAGGCCTCAAGATCAGATTGGTGCAAGGACATTATTTCTTTGAGAGTGACCTCTTTTTTCTGCCTCCATTCACTTTGGCAATTTCATTGCCAAGCTCACTGTTTTTGCTAATTTTGTTTCTTAACTTGTTTGCTGTTTTTGTGTGTTTGCTGTTTTTTATTTGCAAAATGGCTGGCTATTCAAGTGGTGCATCTTACAAACAGCATTCTCCTTCCAAAGCTTCAGTCCTTGGTGAAGAAGAACATAGAAGAAGGAGGCATCACCATCATTCTCATGAAGAGAGCTATAACCGTGACCAAAGATATCACCAAGTGTTCAACATTGCTTGTAAAAAAGTCCCTAGTTTTAATGGTGATAGTGATCCTAATGTGTATTTAGATTGGGAGACTAAGGTTTACCATTATTTTCATGTGTATAGGGTCCAAGATGACGATAAACTTAGGATAGTTTCTTTATCCTTTTTGGGCTATGCCAAAGAATGGTGGCATAAAATTGTAATGGACATTATATATCGCAAGAAACCTTCCGTGGTTTCTTGGAATGCTTTGAAAGAGTGTATGCGCGCGAGGTTTGTTCCTCCTTCTAGGAAGGAACACTTGTTGAAGTTCCAAAGGCTTCCTCAAGGACATAGGATGGTAGAAGAATACATTAAAGATTTTGAAACAACTTTGACTAAAATGAATATGCATGCTAATGAAGAGTCAAAGCTAAAATGGTTTGTACGTGGTTTGAGAAGAGATATTAGAGAAATTGTAGAATTAAATGAGTACTCTTCTTTAAAGAAAGTGTTTCGCCAAGCCATCAAGGTAGAATCCTATCTTTTGAAAACAACTTTCAAAAATACTCATGATTATAATTTCTACAACTCTTCTAGGAAGGATGCCAACAAAATGTCTACTCAAAATTGTCCTTCCAATTTTTCCAAACAAACCATGTTTCCAAAGAAAGTTTCTACTACAAATCCTTCTAATCCTAAGTCACCTACCCAACCTTCAAATATCAAATGTTTTAAATGTTTAGGTTTTGGGCACATAGCTCTTCATTGTCCACAAAAGCAACTTTTAATGATAAAAAAGGTAAAACAAGACCTACCTCACCCGCCTACCACAAGTAAGAAAGAAAAAGACAAAGAAGGCCAAGTTGACATGGATCTAATCCTTTCACCTCGAAGGTGTTTTCCTTCCTTATCTTTTTCCTTACCCAAGGTTCCTATTTCACCACCATCTTGGTTAAAAAATGTTAGGGATAATTTGTTCATACCTCCTAATGGTTGTCACCATTTAAAAGGTCTTTTTCCAAAACATCACATCATTCCCAAACAAATTTTTCCAACTTGGTCGATTTATAGAACCTCCTTTTCTGAAATCCCATTATTTACAAATGCTAAGTCATGTTTACATTTTTCTTCCACTTTTAATTGTAAAACTAAACTGACTTTGTTATATGCAGGGATTCAGAATTCGTGGACGAATTCTCTCCAACTCGAGGAGTATGATGAGAATCAAATAAAGGAGGCTTTTATTAATGGAGGAAGAGGACATCCACCCTCACATTTGAAGTTCTTCCTTCTAGTCTTCTCAAAATTAAAAGAAGACATAAAATAAAGATGAGGCCCAAGGCCAAAGCCCAAAGAGCCCAAGTCCATCCCATGAGGGGCAAGACCAAGCTTTGAAATACTCTTGTATAGTTTTAGGAGGTGTGGTTATTAAATAAAGGAGTGTGAAAATGTAAAATAAAGTCACATTACCCATGTGACTTAGGAGAGTGGTGTAGGTGTAGTTTTTGGGAGGTGTCATAGTAGAAAAAGGTCACACCTCCCATGTGACTTGTTTTTGGTGGGAATTTCAAATGAGTTTATTTGAAATTTCCCACCTATTTTTCAGCACCTTAGGCTATAAATAGAGGTGCTTCCTTTGTAAAATTCAGATTGGAATTAATCTAAGAAAAGTCTACTCAAATTTTGAGTGAACTTTGGAGATCTTTGAGCCTTCTTCTCTAGTCTTATCTTTATGGATCATTGGAGTCCTCAAGTGGTGGCATCACTCTCATCTAGGAGCATTCCACACTTCTAGTGGCGAGATCATCCAACATTCTTCCATCTTCATGAGCACTCTCTTCTCCTTCCTTTCTTCTCTTTCAATTGTTCATGTTGTCTTGTGTTCTTGAGTTTTTTTGGTTTGGTTTTTCTGTTTTTCCAGCACCTATGTTCTGTTCTTGCCTTTTAATTTCAATTCTGTTGTTCCTTTTAGTTTCTCTTCTTTTTTGGTTCAATTTGACTAAAATTGGTTCATCCAAATGAGTTTGGGATTTGGTACTAGTTTTTGGTGAGTTCTTGTCTTAGAACAAATGATCCAACTCTAAGAAAAGTGCCTTTATAATGTCCAACTCAAGGTGATTCCTAAGAAGGTCAAGAATCATTCTCTATATGGCTAGTGGAATCACATCACCAAGTCTAGATCAAGCACATGATGTGGTAAAATGGTTTTTGAAAAGCTTTTTAAAGTGTTTTTAAAAGTTTTAAATTAGTACACAAATAAATCTGTTTTATGGAGAAAGAATCTGTTTATTTCTTCTCTGTTAAAAGGCTTTTCTAAAATTCTGTTAGGGCACCACAGGCAAAGCTTAGTTCGTTATTTCAGTTAAAGCTGAGCTGGCCTATTTGCCTTCATTTAATCTGTTTCACTGTGAAAGAATCGGTTTGCCGCCAAAGGTACAACTCAGACAGTTATTTCAGTTAGCTGAGTTGGCGGTTTTCACAAAATAAATCTGTTAAGTTCAAAAATGAATCTGTTGTTTTCATAACTGTTTTTCAACTGTTTTTTGAAAAGAGGTTAGAAACTGTTTTCTATGTAAAGAAAAGTCACTCTCACATGAAAAAGGGCTGAGCAATTACGTTTTTGACAGAGATCAAACAATTCTCATGTGAGAAGAAGGATTGAAAGATTTTTGAAAGGTTTTCCAAAGAGATTTTGAAGTGTGCTTGTTCTAGGAAACCTTTGATCTTGGTGAAGGTGCTGGTGTAGTTCTGCAGCAAATTGAACTACTGGTTTTGAGTTCTTGCATCTTCTTTTCAGGTGTAATCTTTCCTTTATTCGGGTTTGTAAAGGTGTAAGTGTTAGTCACTCTTTGATAGGGTTTCTTGGAGTGCAAGGTGTGCTGAAATAGGGTTTTTCAGCATTGTTTGTGTTGTTCTTGTAGTGTTCAAGAACTGCTGTGTTTGTAAGTAATTGGTACTGTTTTTAGTGGATTCCACCTTGGGGTAAGGTGAGACTGGACGTAGCTCTGTATGAGTGAACAAGTATAAAAACTTGTGTGCCTTTTCTTCTCATCCCTGCACTCATTTCTGGTTTTGCTTAATTCTGTCAAGAACTAAATTTGTTCTTTTGAAATTGAATCTGTTAATTCTGGGTTTAAATAAGAACTGTTCTTCCTGATTTGTTAAAGCTTTCTAATCTCAAACAAGGCAGTTGTATATGCTGTTTTAATTGATTTGAAAAACAAATTGTCTATTCATTAAAACCTGAGAAAGATTCATTCTCATTAAAACCTTGTGTTGAATGAAGTTGATTGATTTCTTGGCATAGCAGTATTCTTCATACTCATAAAATCAAATTAATCTGATTCTGTTATAGCTCTCTGCTGATTACAATTTTAATTTGAACAAAGTCAAATTGTGCTAGACTGCTCTGAAGAATCAATCTGTTTCATGTAAAATCAATCTGTTCTTTTTGTCTTTGGTATACTGAAAATTGTGTGTTCTTGCAAAAATTTTATAAGCTCAATTCACCACTCCCCTCTTGAACTTAGACACTAATAGACCCAACACCTTGGAGACTATAGTTTCTCAATTCTGTAATGGTTGTGATTGGATTATTCCCTTGTCTTTACAACAGGTGAATCATTTTATTGAACATATCATGATTAGGCAAGAACATGATACTCCTAATTGGTTTATGGAAGACTCTGGTCAGTTCACTCTCAAATATGTTAGGAAAGTTTTCTTGAATCCAGGTGCTCTCTGTGGTTGGGGTAAGATCATTTGGTGTCAATATATACTTTGGAAAGTTTTTTATGGGCGGCTTCCTATAGACCAACACGTTCAGCTTAAAAGTTTGCATATGTGTTCTATGTGTACTCTTTGTAAAAAGCAGGAAGAATCTATTTAGCATTTATTTTTTGAATGTCCTAATGTTTTGCATATTTGGAGTTGCGTTCAACAAAAAAAAATTCTCATTTCACTAATGTGGATGATCTCCTTTCTTTTATCAAGACTAATGGTAATCCTTTGATTATGTACCGTCCCGTCCTCGGACGTTGACCAAAGTCAAAGTCAAAGTCAACGTTTGGTGGGGGGGGGGGGGGGGGGGGGCGACACCGCAAGGAGGTTTCGGGCCTCGACAACTCAAAATAGTAACAAAGAGAAGAGAAAGTTGGCTTCAAGGCCATATTTCTCGTACCAGTGGGGAGTACCCTAACTCGTGAAGTACCCACGCCACCTCAGGGAGACCCCTAGGGTAAATACGACCCATGAGAGGGCTAAACCCAGGGGCGAGCCAGGTGCGTGGTGCGAGAGTAAAGAAGATACACTCCCAGGGCGAATGACCAAAGGCTGGGGCGCATGAGTTGGCACCCAGAAAGTCACCCCCTACGCCAGATACACTTCGAGGAAAGATGATGGAGATCAAGATCAAGACAGAATGGAGGCCAATAATCAAGGACAAGAAGAGGTAGAGGCACAAGTGATAGACGCTCAAGGAGTTTTTAGCCCACCTCAAAGGCTTACAAGAAGCCAATTCAAGGCATTAGGAAATAATGGAAGGTTGTTTTCTATTTTTATAGTTTCTTGTGTAATAAAAAGTGCTTAGAGGGAAACATGAGACACCTCTTTTGTAAAAGCATTTTTAGGCTTTAGTTTAGGAGCTTGGGGGGTGTGAGCTTAGTAGCAAGCGCGAGCTTAGGTGTGAGCTTAGAAGTAAGCGTGAGCTTAGGAGTGAGCTTAGTAGGGGGGTGTTGTAGGAGTAGGTAGCTTCTAGAATATGCTTGTATTTGGTCGGCCCTTGCTCCTATAAAAGGAGAGCTTGGGTCCTTCACAATTCAGAATTGAAATTGGTAATAGAGAAACTCTACTCAATTTGAGAGAGAATTGTGAGAACTTTGTCTTCTCCTTCCCTTGTCTTATCTTGAGTGCATTTGGTTTTCTCAAGTGGCGGCACTAGCTCACTTATCTTGGAGCCTTCACCATCCAAGTGGCGTGATCACCAAACCAAGTCCTTCATCTCCATAAGTTCTTCTGTTCTTCATCTTTTAATTTCATACGAAATTTCTAAACATGTTTAGCTTCTTTATGTTCAGTAATTCAGCTTAATTTCTAGCTTTGTTCGGTTCTTCTTCCTTTGCTTTGTTGTTGGTTCGGTGCGTTTCAATTTGCTTTTATTCGTTTGCTTTTATTCGGTTTTTAATCGGTTCAATTGGAAATAAATGGATCTTCCATGTGAGTTTGGTGTTTGGTACAAGTTTTGGTGAGTTCTTGAAACATAGAACATTGATCCAATTCTATTAAAAGTGCCTATTCTTTCTCCAACTCAAGTTGATTCCATAGAATGTCAAAGAATCATCTCTACTTTGCTAGTGGAATCATATCATGTGGTATCTAGAGTTTAGGTTTGTTCTTGTTTAATTTTGAGTTGTGTTGCAGTTTTAATTCAAGAGCTCTATAATTCTTGTTGTTTACATTTCTGTTTTTAGGCTTATTTTGAGTTTTATTGCTGTTTTCTTAATTTTGCATATCATGTGTTTGTGTCTTTTCCTTTTTAAATCCATACAAGTTTTGTCATAGTCATGTTTTTTTTCCAAGAATGTCATCACTTCTTGTAGTACTTTTATTGATTTTTTTGTTTCTTGCTTTGGTGTAATACAGTTTTCTGAATTTGTATCTTGATCCTTTGTGCATTTTCTGTTTTAGTATTGAGTTCATACTTGTATTTTAGATCTATACAAGTTCCTATACATCATTTCCATTATGTCTTTGCTAGTTCTTAATTCTGTTTTTCATTCCTGTTAGGATTCCTCTGTTTTTCTGAAAACGTGCTCCCTGTTTCGATTTATTGCAATTGATTTACTCACTGGAAATTTCTGAAATTCTGGATTTGTGTTCTTTAAAGTGTTATAAAACAGTAGAAAAAAAAGTACTTAAAAATTCAAAGTACAAAAAAAATGATAAATCAAAAACAAAGAGTGTGTAATTCTGCCGAAAAAAATACGGTAATCTGGCAGAGATTTTAGAAAATTTATCTCAATTAATTGGCTTACTGTTTTTGAGAAATTCCAGTGCCATTTTTTAGCTAAGATCTTGAAGTTTCTGTGGTTAAAATTTCATAATCCAGTTCGCTTTACATAATTCCAGATAAATCAGTGATCATTTCGCACAGTTTGCACAAAATTTTTTTCCAGTAGCTCTGTTTTTGTTTTCTTCATCTACTCTAGTGCTTTTCTTTAGGTATCTTTTGTGTGCCTTCTTTTTATTGAGTACCTTATTTTCTTGCTTGTCTTTTGTTCATTAATCTTTGAGTTTGTCACATATCTTGTATTCCTTTTGTGATAGCCTTTTATTGCTTATACCTTTTCTTGTTTGTCTTTTATTATTCATTGGTTTTGTGGTGAAGTGCTTTGAAGATTGTGTGCTCTTGCTTTGACATATTTCATTTGAGGTTACTCAAGGCCTCAAGATAAGCTTGGTAAAGGGAGTATTCTTTCTTTGGAGTGATTTATGTGACACTTCACTTCGGCAATTTGGTTCCAATTTATTTTGCTAACTTTGTTTTCTTAACTTTGTTTGTTGTCTTGTTGTTTGCTGTTTTCTTTTACCAATGGCTTCATATTCCAGTGATGCGTCTTATAACCAGCATTCTCCTAGCAAAGCTTCTGTTCTTGGTGAATTAAAAGAGGCCAAGCGAACCATTACACTCAAAGATGAAGCCATTAGACGGTTGGAGGAAAAATTGAAAACCATTGAAATGAAGCAAGCTAGGTCTTCTCATTCTATCCATGGACAGTGATCCTGCCAGTTGACCTAGCGCAAGAGCGTTGCCTCGTCACGATCTTCCTCACCAACTTGACACCACGTGCCCTTCAAGTCCACACCACAGATAGTCTCTCTGAGAACCTGAAAACACAAGATGGCGCCTCTGCGGCCGGTGGCGCTCCGACGCTCAAGTCAATGACAAGAACACCCAAAAACTGAGAGAAAACTATACTCTGTAGAACCGTACTAAAGTGCACTCAACCCAAAACAATGAGCCGTAATCAAAACGTACCTCTGCAAATTCTGTTAAGTTTACCTTTATAGCTAGGTTTTTTCTCTCTCCAGGTAGTTACGCTTTGGACGCGTGGCTCGCATCTAACCCTGCACGTGTCATCATCTAGGCTGGGGTAGCAGGTAGCACCCAGCCCTACACGTGTCATCATCTGGCGGGGGTAACTTGAGCGTCACTTCTATGTAGCATCGAACCCTACACGTGTCATCATCTGGGTTGGAGCAACAAGTAGCATCCAACCCTACACGTGTCGTCATCTGGGTTGGGGTAACTTGAGCGCCATTTCTACGTAGCATGCAGTCGTGCGACCAAGTCTCCTACTCAAGGTGTAACCTAGCACGCAACACGCTCCGGAACGCCACCTGACAAGGCGAGTATCGGATGCAACAAAGTACACCATCTCTGTGATGCTACTTGTCGCAGGTGCCACCTTCCTCTTTGCCACACCATGCACGTTATAACTGAGAGGAAATCGCCATCGACGAATGTCCACGCTGGGAATCCTGTCGTCGAGGAACAAGCTGTTTACTCCAACTCATTTAACCTTCGTGCCCCATGCTGACGTAACGATCATCTTTACTGAACTCACATGCTTGAACTTCCTTGCCTGAACCCCCAACAGCTACAACTGAGTTTACTGGGAAATCCGACGATGTCCTTCTTGCGGCGATGCCAGACCACCTGATCTTCCATTATCTAATACGTCGATGACACACAAACCCGGCGACAACCGACTATGTACATTGTAGAACGCCACTTCCACGAGTGGCGATTATGCTTACATCTGAACCCTTCGTCTTTCCCTTGTCCACGTGTTCTGCTGAGCACGCCCCACATACTCACGTGCTAGACACGTCATCACACCCGATGACCTGGTCGGTACAGAGAGCGTCATCATTATAGACCTTCATCTAGAGGCTCTTCCAATGATCATGGCCGTGAAGAGGAACATAGAAGAAGGAGACCTCAACAACACTTTCATGGATATAGACCTTGTTCCCATCGGTTGACCGGGATCGTCTTTGCGCGTGGCTCGTCCTCGCGAGCTAGGGCACCTTCGTTTTGCTCCGTCTGTGAGTACCTGAAAAGAAGTGAACAAAGGGGCGCCCTCGCGGCCGTTTGCACTCCGACGATCAAGTCAGCTAGCGAGAAACATCAAAGGTGACGCACCTCCGTATCGGAACACCGTAAACGAATGCTCTGAAGGTGGTCAGAAATAACTGAATAACTAAAACTGTGTTGCCCTAATTGCCTTGTGCACACTGTGGGTGCGCAACGAAAACAACTAGGGTTTGTGCTCTGTGTAACTATGAGAATTAGGTCAAAAAATCTCGTTCAAATGCCCCAAGGTCCCTTTTTATACATCTCTCATGTTTAAAGCGTGTTAAAGCGCATTGAAAGTGTATAAAAATATTCCTTGGAACGTTCAAATCTTAACTGAATTAGCGCGTACCTTGGCAAACTTTCACTGAAACCTTTAATGAGCACGTGCGCATCGTCACGTGCCCTTCTGACTTGTCGTTATTCTGCGCAGAGAGTCCCACAGCGCCGCAACCCAACTTAGGGTTATTCCACTGTGTGAGCCCTCTTTCCTCGAGGTGCTTCTGGCACGTGGGGTGACTTTCTGGGTGCCAACTCATGCGCCCCAATCGCTAGTCACTCGCCATAGGGGTGTATCTACCTTTCTCTCGTATCATGCACGTGGTTCTCCCTTGGTCATGGCCCTCTCATAGGTCGTGTCAGTCCCAGGGTCTCCCAGCAGTGGCGTGGATACTTCACGAGTCAGGTTTACCCCCTACTGGTACTAGAACTTATGGCCTTGAAGCCACCTTTCTTTGTTACTGTTCTGAGCTATCAAGGTCCAAGGCTTCCTCACGGTGTTGCCCCCTCCACGGTCTTTCCTACCCATGGGCATCGGGGGGTAACACCATCGATATCTCCGCTTGGCTATGTCTTCTCTTGGCGATGCCTTTGCTTGGCGATGCCTCTCTTGGGCGATGCCTCTCTCGGGCGATGCCTCTCTTGAGCGATGTCTCTCTTGGGCGATGTCTTTCTTGGGCGATGCCTCTCTCGAGCGATGCCTCTCTTGGGCGATGCCTCTCTCGGGCGATGCCTCTCTTGGGCGATGCCTCTCTTGGGCGATGTCTCTCTTGGGCGATGTCTTTCTTGGGCGATGCCTCTCTTGGGCGATGCCTCTCTTGGGCGATGTCTTTCTCGGGCGATGCCTCTCTTGGGTGATGCCTCTCTCGAGCGATGCCTCTCTTGGGCGATGCCTCTCTTGGGCGATGTCTCTCTTGGGCGATGCCTCTCTTGGGCGATGCCTCTCTTGGGCGATGCCTCTCTTGGGCGATGCCTCTCTTGGGCGATGTCTTTCTTGGGCGATGTCTTTTCTTGGCGATGCCTTTGCTTGGCGATGCCTCTCTCGGGCGATGTCAGACCACCTGATCTTCCATTATCTAACATGTTGGTGACACACAAAGCAGCGACAACCGATTATGTATGCTGCAGAACGAAACTTCCATAAACAGCGACTATGTACACCGCAGAACGCCATTTCCATAAACGGCGACTGTGTTGACTTCTTTACCACCCACCTTTCTCTTGTCCACGTCATCACACCCGATGACCTGATCGGTACAGACCTCATGAAGATAGACCCCACCTTGAAGATGGCTACTACCAAGACGCAAAGGCTAAGCTTCCTTCGGTCAAAATTCCTAGTTTCAATGGGGATAGTGATCCTAATGTGTACCTAGATTGGGAGGCTAAATGTGAACAAATTTTTTAGATCCATGGGATCCAAGATGAGCACAAATATAAGCTAGCTACCTTAGAGTTTAGTGATTATGCCATGAAATGGTGGCATGGTGTTGTAAAGGACATTATCTATCACAAGGGTCCTCCCGTGGACTCTTGGAACTCTTTAAAGGATCAAATGCGCCTTAGGTTTGTGCCACCACACTTTAGGAAAGACCTCATGTTGAAACTCCAACGGTTTCAACAAGGCATGCTAAGTGTGGATGCTTATTACAAAAAATTAGAAATGCTTTTCCTTAAGGTAGATAGACGTGAGAGTGAGGAAGCTTTGATAGCTAGGTTTGTGAGTGGTGTAAGGAAGGATATTCAAGATATTGTTGAACTTCAAGAGTATTCATCATCGGGTTCTTTGGTTCATCTTGCAATGAAGGTGGAAGCCCAACTTTCTAAGAAAAATACTTTCAAAAATACTCCCAATGATGGTTACTACAACAATTCTTGGAAGAACAAAAAGTCTATTTCTAAATTTCCTTCTGAAAGATTCTTCTTTCAAACCAAAGGAATCTAAGCCTTCTACTTCTATGCCTAAATCACCCACTAAATCGTCTAGTAAGAAATGCTTTAAGTGTATGGGTTATGGTCACATTGCGGCTAATTGTCCTTCTAAAAGGAATATGTTTGTGCATAATGGCATTGTCATGAGTGAGCATGATTCGGATTCACCTAGGCGTTCTTCACATTCTAGGGTGTCTAGTGAGAATGAGAGTGAGAGTCCACTTGAAGGAGATTTGTTAGTTGTGAGAAGACTTCTTGGACAAGTTTCACAACCTTTTGATGAAAGTCAAAGGAAAAATAATTTCCATACAAGATGTCTTATTCAAACCAACATGTGTTCCTTAATAGTGGATGGGGGTAGTTGTGCTAATGTGGCTAGTACAAGAGTAGTAGATAAACTTGGATTGCCTACTATCTCTCATACAAAGCCCTACAAATTGCAATGGCTTAGTGAAGTAGGAGAAATAGTTGTGAATAAACAAGTCCTCATCCATTTCTCTATTGGAAAATACAAAGATGAGGTATTATGTAATGTTGTGCCCATGGAAGCAACCCATGTTCTTTTGGGAAGGCCTTGGCAATATGATAGAAAAGTTTTTCATGATGGCTTTACCAACAAACTTTCTTTTGATTTCCATTGTCACAAGGTTACTTTGAAATCTCTGTCTCCGAGAGAAGTTTATGAGGACCAAATTCTAATGAAGAAAAAGAGGGAGAGTGAAAAAGAAAAAAGTCCTAAGCCTACACTTCTTATGTCTAGGCATGAGGTCCAAAGGGAAATAGTGGCTCACAATCCTATTTTCTTAGGTATCCCTAGACCTCTTAAGGTAGAACCACTTGTTGATAGTTCTCATGGTTTGGATAATTTGGTAAAGGAGTTTCAAGATGTGTTTCAAGATCCTCCAAAAGGCCTTCCACCTTTGAGAGGGATTGAGCACCAAATTGATTTGATTCCGGGATCTTCCTTACCCAATCGTCCGGCCTATAGGACCAATCCAAGTGAAACCAAGGAAATTCGCCAACAAATAGAAGCTTTGATTGAAAAAGGTTGGGTCCAAGATAACATGAGCCCTTGTGCTATGCCTATTATCCTTGTCCCTAAGAAAGATGGCACATGGAGGATGTGTTCGGATTGTAGGGCTATCAATAATATTACAATTAAGTATAGGCATCCCATACCTAGGCTTGATGATTTGTTGGATGAATTGCATGGTTCTCAAATCTTTACAAAGATTGATCTTAAAAGCGGCTACAATCAAATCCGTATCAAACCGGGTGATGAATGGAAGACGGCTTTTAAGACCAAATTTGGCTTATATGAGTGGTTAGTTATGCCCTTTGGTTTAACTAATGCTCCAAGTACTTTCATGCGCCTCATGCATCATGTTTTGAGACCTTTCATTGGTAAGTTTGTTGTTTATTTTGATGATATCCTCATTTATAGCTTATCTTTGAATGACCAAAGGTTGCATGTTAGGCAAGTCTTAGAAACCCTTAGGAAGGAACATTTGTATGCTAACTGTACCGCCCTGGTAGTCGGAGGTGATGACGTGGCATCAGGCTATTGAATAGGCGTGTTGAGAGGACGCCAGGTTGACAGAAGGGAAGGAGGTCGGGGGGCTCGTGTAGTCGCCAGTCGTTGAGTTGGCGTGCTCCGATCTCCAGCACACCAGAACCGGCGGTCACCCAGTCGGAGATGAAGTCGCCAGATGTAAACTCAGGCGACCAAGTGATTAGAGATCGCCGGAGCAAGCACATCGCCGAAGATGAAGGTGGTGCAGATTATGAAGGCGGCCGGCGAGACCACAGGGAAGGTGTGTTCGAAGGCACCTTAGCTCGCCAATCCCAGTAGAGATCGCACTCCAAGACAACTATGCACTGAGTAGTATCATGCATAAGTAACTTAGCCAAATGAGAGTCAGAAGCAGCGCCCAAGTCAAGGAGGCTCCAGATGATGGCACGTGTACAGTTGGATGCGAGCCACGTGTCCAGGTCTGTAACTACCAGGAGAGAGAAAGTGGCCAGGTATATAAGGGTTTCCCAACGAACTTCTGAGGTACGCACGTTTAGATTGTCTTCTTTACGCTTGCGAGTTCTTTAGTATACTGTGAGAGAGAACATTGCACGGCTCCTTGAGAGTTCTTGAGTGTTGCTCTTAGTATTTGGTGGTTCGGTCACTGACTTGGGCGTTGGAGTGCGATCGGCTGCAGCGGCGCCGCTCTGTTCTTTTGCAGGTTCTTGAGGTGGATCGTGGCGAAGGACGGAGGTTGACGCGGTGCACACGTCGATCCAAGTTTGACGAGGCAAGCTCCAACGTTTCAGTCAACAGGCAGGATCACTAACCTTATTAAATGTATGTTTGCCCTTGATCATATAGAATTCCTAAGGTTTGTTGTGAGTAGCAAAGGGGTCCATGTGGATCAAGCTAAGGTGGTGGCCATTCAAAATTGGCCTACACCTACATGTATGAATGAAGTCCGAAGTTTTCATGGCCTTGTTTCTTTTTATAGAAGATTTGTACCCAACTTTGGTACAATAGCAGCACCTCTCAATGATATAGTGAAAAAGGATGTGGTTTTTCAATGGGGAGAAGCAGAACAAAAACCTTTTGAGATTTTAAAAGAAAAATTGACTAATGCTCCCATTTTAGCCCTTCCTAATTTTGCTAAAACCTTTGAGATTGAGTGTGATGCTTCAAGTATAGGCATTAGGGCTGTTCTCCTTCAAGAGGGCCACCCCATAGCTTATTTTAGTGAGAAATCGAAGGGGAGTCATCTCAACTATTCCACTTATGATAAAAAATTATATGCCCTTGTTAGAGCTTTGTTTACTTGGCAACATTATCTTTTTCCTAAAGAGTTTGTGATTCATAGTGATCATGAGTCTCTTAAATATTTGAAAAGCCAAAACAAACTTAACAAGAGGCATGCTAAGTGGGTGGAATTCCTTGAGCAATTTCCTTATGTGATCAAACATAAGCAAGGCAAAATAAATGTTGTGGCCGATGCACTTTCTATAAGATATGCCTTGCTCACTCTTTTGGGTTCTCAATTTCTTGGCTTTGATCACATTAAGGATCTTTATCATGATGACCTTGATTTTTCTCTTATCTATCAAGAGTTTCTTAAAGGAGGGCACAAAGATTTTTTTATACAAGATGGCTTTCTTTTTAAAGGAAAACGTCTTTGTGTTCCCCAATGCTCAATTAGATTATCTCTTGTTAGAGAAGCACATGAGGGAGGTTTAATGGGTCACTTTGGGGTTGCTAAAACTTTGGATTGTCGCATGAACATTTCTATTGGCCTCATATGCATAAACATGTTCATAGTTTGTGTGATAAATGCATAGCTTGCCGCAAAGCTAAATCAAGGATGCATCCCCATGGTTTATATACTCCTCTCCCTATCCCTTCAATGCCTTGGGTTGACATATCTATGGATTTCATCTTAGGATTACCCAAGACATCAAAGGGAAAGGATTCCATTTTTGTGGTAGTGAATCGTTTTTCAAAGATGGCTCACTTTATTCCTTGCCACAAAGTGGATGATGCATGTCATATTGCAAACCTCTTCTTTCAAGAAGTGGTACGTTTGCATGGGATTCCTCGAACTATTGTGTCCGATAGAGATCCCAAATTCTTGAGTCACTTTTGGAAGACCTTGTGGGGTAATCTTGGTACTAAGCTTTTATTTTCTACCACTTGTCACCAACAAACCGATGGTCAAATCGAAGTGGTAAATAGATCTTTGGGACAACTATTGAGATGCTTCATTTCCGGGAATCCTAGAGTGTGGGAGAATTTACTACCCCATGTTGAATTTGCCTATAACCGTGTAGTAAATTCTACCACCTCACATTCTCCTTTTGAGGTTGTCTATGGGTTTAACCCCTTAACACCTCTTGATCTTCTTCCTATTCCCATACTTGAGGATGTCTTGTGCAGAGATGGGGATGAAAAGGCTTCTTTTGTGAAAACTTTGCATAAAGACATCAAGATGAGAATTGAGAAGAAGGTTGGCAAGTATGTTGAACTTGTCAATAAGAGGAGAAAAGCATTGTTGTTTGATGAAGGTGATTGGGTTTGGCTTCACTTTAGGAAAGATCGTTTTCCTACTCAAAGGAAGTCCAAACTAATGCCTCTTGGTGATGGACCTTTCCAAGTCCTAAAGAGGATTAATGACAATGCTTATGTGTTAGATATGCCTGATACATACCTTGGTAGTCATACATTTAATATCAGTGATCTAACTCCTTTTTCTATAGGTCTCCAGAATTCGTGGTCGAATTCTCTCCAACTCGGGGAGTATGATGGAGATCAAGATCAAGACAAAATGGAGGCCAATAATCAAGGACAAGAAGAGGTAGAGGCACAAGTGATAGACGCTCAAGGAGTTTTTAGCCCACCTCAAAGGCTTACAAGAAGCCAATTCAAGGCATTAGGAAATAATGGAAGGTTGTTTTCTCTTTTTATAGTTTCTCGTGTAATAAAAAGTGCTTAGAGGGAAACATGAGACACCTCTTTTGTAAAAGCATTTTTAGGCTTTAGTTTAGGAGCTTGGGGGTGTGAGCTTAGTAGTAAGCGTGAGCTTAGGTGTGAGCTTAGAAGTAAGCGTGAGCTTAGGAGTGAGCTTAGTAGGGGGGTGTTGTAGGAGTAGGTAGCTTCTAGAATATGCTTGTATTTGGTCGGCCCTTGCTCCTATAAAAGGAGAGCTTGGGTCCTTCACAATTCAGAATTCAAATTGGTAATAGAGAAACTCTACTCAATTTGAGAGAGAATTGTGAGAACTTTGTCTTCTCCTTCACCTTGTCTTATCTTGAGTGCATTTGGTTCTCTCAAGTGGTGGCACTAACTCACTTATCTTGGAGCCTTCACCATCCAAGTGGCGTGATCTCCAAACCAAGTCCTTCATCTCCATAAGTTCTTCTCTTCTTCATCTTTTCATTTCATACGAAATTTCTAAACATGTTTAGCTTCTTTATGTTCAGTAATTCAGCTTAATTTCTAGCTTTGTTCGGTTCTTCTTCCTTTGCTTTGCTGTTGGTTCGGTGCTTTTCAATTTTAAGCAATTCTATTCGGTTCATTTGCTTTTATTCTCTTTTTAATCGGTTCAATTGGCAATAGATGGATCTTCCATGTGAGTTTGGTGTTTGGTACAAGTTTTGGTGAGTTCTTGAAACATAGAACATTGATCCAATTCTATTAAAAGTGCCTATTCATTCTCGAACTCAAGTTGATTCCATAGAATGTCAAAGAATCATCTCTACTTTGCTAGTGGAATCATATCCAAAGAGGACTCACGCAATGGAATAACCCTAAGTTGGGTTACGGCGCTGTGAGGCCCTCTACGCAGAGTAGCGATCATGTCAGAAGGACACGTGGAAATAAGCACTGAAACATCAAGGCTTTCCTGAAAGTTCGCTAAGGTACGCGTTAATTTAGATTACGTTTCGAATGTTTCAAGGGATATTTTTATACGCCTTGATCCTGCCTGTTGACCGGAGCGCTGGAGAATGCCTCGTCAAAGGATCGACGTGCGCGCCGCTCCTCACTTCCGTTCCTCCTCTAGATCTATCTCAAGAGCCTGCAAAGAAACGATACGGCGTCGCTGCGGCCGATCGCACTCCGACGCTCAAGTCAGTGACGGTATCACCAAATACTAAGAACTGGAACCGTGCAAACTCTCTCTCACAAACAGCTCTGTCACTCGCAAGCGTAAAGTGTATCAACTGAACGCGCGTACCTTAGAAAATCTGTTAAGAACTCTTATATACCTGGTGGTTTTCTCTCTCCTGGCAGTTACAGACCTGGACACGTGGCTCGTATCCAACTGTACACATGCCATCATCTGGAGGCTCCCTGACTTGGCGCTGCTTCTACTCTCATTTTGGCTAAGTTACCTATGCATGGTACTGCCCAGTGCATAGCTAACTCAGGAGTGCGATCTCTACTGAAACTGGCGAGGTAGGGCCTTCATACACCTTCCCTGTGGTCTCATCGGCCGCCTTCATAATCTGCTTCTCCTTCATCTTCGGCGATGTGCTTGTTCTGGCGATCTCCGACTGCCTGGTCGCCTGAGTCTGCGTCTGGCGACTTCATCCCCAACCTGGCGATCGCCTATTCTGGTAAGCTGGAGATCGGAACACGCCAACTTAACAATCGGCGACTACACGTGCCTCCCGACTTCCTTCCCAACTGCCAACCTGGCGCCTTGTCAACACGCCTACACTGTAGCAGGGTGCCACGTCATCGCACCCGACCACCAGGGCGGTACAATAGTACACATGCAATCTGGAAACACCTTATACTTCGAAAACTCTTCTTTTATTGGGCGGCCTCATTAAAAACCCTCCTTAGGGAAAAAAGAGTGCCCCCTTGAAACTGTTTTAACAGAGACATTGCAATATAACATTTGTGTTTGTCTTTACTTACAAAGCTCTTAGCTATAGTACAAGTTCAGGTGTGTGGCGTTCCAGGTACGAGGGATCGCCCCTCCTTCCAGCGTCTCTAAGCGGTAGGCTCCGTTCCCGAGTGCCTCGGTTATTCTGAACGGTCCAGTCCACTTGGGTGATAGTTTATTCTCCATCTCGTACTGGTGGGCCTTCCTCATCACCAGATCGCCTTCTCTAAACTGCCTTGGCATCACCTTAGAATTGTACCTTCGCTCGACCCTTCTTTTCACCGCCTCAGCCTTCAGCCTTGCCCCCTCCCTGACTTCATCCAGCAGATCCAGGTTCAGCCTTCTCTCTTCATTTGAGTCTTCCTCTACGAAGTTCTGGAATCTCGGCGAGCTTTCCTGGATCTCCACCGGAATCATGGCGTCACACCCATAGACCAAGCTAAACGGGGTCTCATGGGTTCCAGACTGCTCGGTGGTGTGGTACGCCCAGACTATACGGGGCACCTCCTCAGCCCAACTTCCCTTGGCTTTCTCAAGCCTTCTCTTCAAACCTCTCAACAACACCCGATTAGCTGATTCCACCTGGCCATTCGTCTGAGGGTGCTCGACGGATGCAAACACTTGCTGAATTCCAACCCCTTCACAAAGCTTCTTCAACAGGTGGCTTGCAAACTGAGTCCCATTATCTGATACCAGGCGCTTAGGCACTCCAAACCGGCACACGATGTTCTTCCATACAAAGCCTTCGATCTTGTGTGCGGTGATCTGGGCCACTGGTTTTGCTTCAATCCACTTGGTGAAGTACTCAATCGCCACTACCAAGTACTTCATCTGCCTGATCGCCAGTGGAAAAGGTCCCAGGATGTCGATTCCCCAAGTATGAAACGGCCAAGGGCTATAGATCGACTTCAACTCCTCGGGAGGTGCCTTATGCCAATCGGCGTGCTGCTGGCACTGTTTACAGCATTGGGCATACTTCTTGCAATCTTCTCTCATGGATGGCCAATAGTAGCCTGCACGGAGAGTCCTCGCGGCCAGAGCTCGACCCCCGACGTGACTTCCACATATTCCTTCGTGGAGCTCTGCCATAATTCTCGTGCACTTCTCGCCGTGTATACATTCCAGGAGTGGGTGAGTGAACCCAAACCTGTACAGATCGCCATCAATCAATGTATACTTGCTGGAATTTTTCTTTACCTTCCTAGCTTCTGTTGGATCCAGCGGGAGGAGGCCATCTGCCAAGCACCGCTTGTACTGTGTTATCCAAGTGTCTGGCTCATGGGTGGCGCAGACCTGCATCACGTCCACCTTCTCTCCTCGACCTGCTCTAATTCTCGGCGATCTCAGAGTTTCTTGCGTCAAAGACTTATGGCTTCTCGCTGCTCTCTCCGTCGACTTGCTTATCTGAAGGACCAGGTGATCTGCTACAAATGCCCTCGGCGTCTTCAGAGTTTCTTGAATCACCGTCCTCTGCCTACCCCCCTTGCCTGAACTGGCGAGCTTTGCAAGCAAGTCAGCTCGGGCATTCTGTTCTCGGGGCACATGGACCACTTCAAAAGAGGCAAAGGAACTCTTCAATTCCTGCACATACGCCAAGTAAGCCGCCATTTGTGGATCTTTAGCCTGGAACTCGCCTGTTACTTGCCCTGTGACTAGCAGCGAGTCACTCTTAGCCATCAGCACCCTAGCTCCCATTTCCTTGGCCAGCAAAATCCCGGCGATCAGCGCCTCATACTCTGCTTGATTGTTGCTGGCTTTGAAGGCGAATCTCAACGATTGTTCGATAAGCACGCCATTGGGTCCTTCCAATATTACTCCAGCACCGCTACCCTGCTGGTTCGATGATCCATCCACCGAGAGTACCCAACGGAAGTCGTCACCTTCAACCCGCGTTGCCTCTGATGAGAGCTCGACTACAAAATCTGCAAAGATTTGCCCCTTGATCGGGCCTCGGGGCTCATATTTAATGTCAAATTCTGACAACTCCACTGCCCACTTCACCATTCTTCCCGCAACGTCAGGTTTCTTTAAGACCTTCTGGATGGGCAGGTCAGTCATCACCAGTATTGTGAAGCTGTGGAAGTAGTGGCGCAACCTCCTCGCCGAAAACACCACAGCCAGCGCAGCCTTCTCAAGGGCCTGATATCTTGTTTCTGGGCCCTGCAAGACCTTGCTCATAAAATAGATAGGCTTCTGAGCCTGATCTTGGTCCTGGGCGAGCACCGCACTCACCGCCCTCTCAGTCACAGCGAAATACAATCTGAGAGGGATTCCCGCCAGTGGTTTGCACAGAACCGGCGGGCTCGCCAGATATTCCTTCAGCTTGACGAAAGCTTCCTCGCATTCTTTCGTCCAAGCGAACTTGTTATTGCGCCGCAGACATTGGAAATAGGGATGTCCCTTTTCTCCACTTGCTGACACGAAGCGAGATAGGGCTGCCATCCGACCCGTCAGCTGCTGGACTTCTTTCACTGTGGCCGGGCTTCTCATCGCCAAGATGGCGGCACACTTGTCCGGGTTGGCTTCTATTCCTCTTTCAGTCAAGAGAAAGCCTAAAAATTTTCCAGCCTCCACGCCAAAAATGCATTTCTCCGGGTTGAGCTTCAACTTGAACTTGGCGATCGTCGTGAACAATTCTTCCAAGTCTGCAACGTGCTTGCTTTTCTCCTGCGAGGTCACGACCATGTCATCGACGTAAGCTTGCACGTTCCTTCCCAGCATTGGTGCAAGTACTCGATCCATCAGCCTCTGGTACGTGGCCCCCGCGTTCTTCAGCCCAAACAGCATCACCTTATAGCAGTAGCACGACCTCTCCGTCATGAAGGCTGTTTTCTCTTCATCCATGGGATGCATCTTGATCTGATTATAGCCCGAGAAGGCATCCAGGAAACTCAGCAGCTTGCACCCTGCAGCACTATCAACCAGGGCATCAATGCTTGGTAAAGGATACGAATCCTTTGGGCAAGCCTTATTCAGATCGGTGAAATCGACGCACATGCGCCATTTCCCGTTGCTCTTCTTCACCAGTACGACGTTCGCCAACCATTCAGGGTACTGGACTTCCCTGATGTGGCCTGCAGCGAGGAGTTTCTGGGTCTCGTCCTTGATCGCCTGCCTCCTCTCTTCATTAAATTTCCTCCTTCTTTGTCGCACCGGTCTCACCATGTTGTCCATCGCCAGATGATGGCACAAGAAGTCGGGATCAATCCCGGGCATGTCCGAAGCGGACCAGGCAAACGCGTCCAGATGCCGTTCAATCACCTTGGCGATCTGGTCCTGGAGATCGACCTCCAGAGATCTTCCGAGCTTGAAAACTTTCCCCCCGATCTCCTTCTCGAGCCACTGCTCGACGGGTTTGGGCCTGGATTCTCTGGCGATCACCGCCTTGGCGATCCCCAGTTCCCTTGCTTCCTCAGGGCGATTCCACGCCTCTTCTTCCTCCAGGCCAGCATTCCTCTCCCCCAGCTCAGCATCTACCATCTCTACGTCCCTTCCGGCGGCCTCCTCTACTACCGGCGGTCTGGGCTTCACACCGGGAGGTGGGGTGGTTGTAACATAGCTCACTGATCTTTTATTTTTCAGGCTATTTTCATAGCACTTTTTCGCTTCTTTCTGATCAGACTTTATCGTGATCACCACCCCTTCCATGGACGGCAGCTTCACCTTCATGTGCCGAGTCGATGGAATTGCGCCTATCCTGTTAAGAGTGGGCCTTCCCAGCAGGATGTTATATGCTGAAGGGGCGTTTACGATGAGGTACTTGATTTTCTCTGTCCTCGACCCAGCCTCATCGGTAAACGTGGTTCTCAGCTCAATGTACCCCCTGACCTCCACCTGGTCGCCAGCGAACCCATACAAGCACCCTCCATAGGGCCTTAGCTGGTCAAGGGGCAATTCCAGCTGTGTGAAAGTCGGCCAGAACATTACGTCTGCCGAGCTTCCTTGGTCCACCAGAACTCGGTGGACCTTCCTCCCCGCCGTGATCAACGAAATAACAATGGGATCGTTGTCATGAGGCACAACGTCCCGAAGATCCTGCTTGGTGAACGTAATGTCCACTTCCGGCGAGTGATCTTCAAACATGTCCACTGACATCACCGATCGCGCGTACTTTTTCCTCTGCGATGCGGTGCATCCACCACCTGAGAAACCCCCTGCAATGGTGTGGATCTCCCCATGGATAGGCATCTCGTGTTGCTGGGCTTCTCCAGCTGCAGGCTGGGAACTCGACGCTCCTCCGGTCCTTCTGTCCAGCAGATAGTCGTTTAGGAACCCGCTCTTAACCAGATCGTCGAGTTGGTATCCTAAAGACAAACACGAGTCCAGGTTGTGGCCAAAGCACTGGTGAAACTCGCACCAAACGTCTGGCTTTGACCCCAGCACCTTGTCGCCCACCTTCTCGGGCGCCTTCAACCTAGCAGATATGTTAGGGATAGCGATCAGGTCCGCTAGTCCCATGACGAATTTGTGCTTAGGCGGGCGATTGTATTCCCGGCGTGCTGGTTGTTGGCGTGCTGGCGGTTGGCGCGCTTGGCTTCTCCCCTTATTTCTCCTATCGTAAGGATAGCGAGTCCTTTGGTCTTTTCTGGCCGCCGCTGCCGTTTCCAGCACCCTCTGTGGCTGGATCCTGGTCTGGGCGCGTGGCCTGGCGGGAGCCACGCTGCCTCTCTTCTCGGCGACTTCACTCTCGTCGGCGATGTGGGCCACCGCAAGTCGCCTGACTTCAGCAAACGTCGCTGGATGAGCCCTGATCAAGGCTTCGCAGAATGGCCCTGGCTGCACGCCCTTCTTGAAGGCATAGACCAGCATTTCTTCATCCTTGGCCGGCGATCTGACCATCTGCGCTCCGAAGCGATTGAGGTAGTCTCTGAGGGACTCCCCATGGTACTGCCTTATATCAAACAGATCATAGGACACCCTGGGCGGTGCCTTGTTCACAATATACTGCTCGACAAAGATTTTCGAGAATTGTTGAAAATTAGTTATGTGGCCATTAGGCAGGCTCACAAACCACTCCATCGCCGTTCCCTGGAGCGTGCTCACGAACATCTTATAATAGACGGCGTCCGACCCTCCTGACAGCATCATCTGTGTGTGGAACGTGGTCAGATGAGCCTCTGGATCCTCCACGCCAGTAAAAACAGCTTTAACCGGGACCACGCTCGTGGGAATTGGCGTGTCGGTAATCGCCTGAATGAAAGGCATTGGGAAAACACGAGGCGGCGTCGACGGTGCCACCTCTTCAGCAGAAGAACGAACCTGCTGCTCCTGAAGAGCTCGACGCAGCTCCTCAGCTACCTTGCTGAGCTCCTCGTTCCTGGCGCGAGAGGCGACCAGGTCTTCATGTATCCTTGCCTGCTCGACGAGCGAGGCTTCTACAGTGGCCTGCAATGAGCGCATCATTTCTGCCATCTGCGCCATGGTCATGGCGGCGTCGCCTTCAGCTGTGACGGGAGCCACGGGACTGGAACGATTGCTTCTCATCTTTCTCATTAACTTCAGCGAACCACAGAAATACAGCAAACAACACTTCAACCACGAACGAATCAGCGATCGATCGGAGAAGACTCAAGAAACCGTGCAAGAACCCAAGAACACCGCAAACCTTCGCAGAAAACCACCAAAGAACTCGAACTTCCACCAGACAGATTGCACGCCAGCAATCATGAGACCTCACTCCACCGATTGAAAGCCAAGCAAACGGTACAAAACACAAACTCACCGAACGAAACTCAAAGAAACTGCAAACGACGGTTGCACCAGCACACAACCGCGTAGAAAACCTCGAAAACTTCCACGAACTCACGCTGTGGATGGGAGCACGTTTTACACGGCCCCACGGTGGGCGCCTGATGATCCTGCCTGTTGACCGGAGCGCTGGAGAATGCCTCGTCAAAGGATCGACGTGCGCGCCGCTCCTCACTTCCGTTCCTCCTCTGGATCTATCTCAAGAACCTGCAAAGAAACGATACGGCGCCGCTGCGGCCGATCGCACTCCGACGCTCAAGTCAGTGACGGTATCACCAAATACTAAGAACTGGAACCGTGCAAACTCTCTCTCACAAACAGCTCTGTCACTCGCAAGCGTAAAGTGTATCAACTGAACGCGCGTACCTTAGAAAATCTGTTAAGAACTCTTATATACCTGGTGGTTTTCTCTCTCCTGGCAGTTACAGACTTGGACACGTGGCTCGTATCCAACTGTACACGTGCCATCATCTGGAGGCTCCCTGACTTGGCGCTGCTTCTACACTCATTTTGGCTAAGTTACCTATGCATGGTACTGCCCAGTGCATAGCTAACTCAGGAGTGCGATCTCTACTGAAACTGGCGAGGTAGGGCCTTCATACACCTTCCCTGTGGTCTCGCCGGCCGCCTTCATAATCTGCTTCTCCTTCATCTTCGGCGATGTGCTTGTTCTGGCGATCTCCGACTGCCTGGTCGCCTGAGTCTGCGTCTGGCGACTTCATCCCCAACCTGGCGATCGCCTATTCTGGTAAGCTGGAGATCGGAACACGCCAACTTAACAATCGGCGACTACACGTGCCTCCCGACTTCCTTCCCAACTGCCAACCTGGCGCCTTGTCAACACGCCTACACTGTAGCAGGGTGCCACGTCATCGCACCCGACCACCAGGGCGGTACACGCCTTTAATGCGCTTTAACGCGCTTTAATGCGGGAGGTGTTTAAAAAGGGCCTTGAGACGTTTGAAAGGGGATCCGAGTTTTGACCTAATTCTCACAGTTTACACAGAGCAACAAACCCTAGTTGTTTTATGGCGCACCCACTCTGCGTGCAGACAATTAGGGCACACTGTATTAGCTACTCAAAATTTTCGACCACCTTCAGAGCATCCCTTCACGGTGTTCCGATACGGAGGTGTGTTACCTTTGATGTTTCTCGCTAGCTGACTTGATCGTCGGAGTGCAAACGGCTGCGAGGGCGCCCCTTCGTCCACTTCTTTTCAGGTACTCACAGACAGAGCAGAACGAGGGTGCCCTAGCTCGCGAGGACAAGCCACGCGCAAAGACGGTCCCGGTCAACTAACAGGAACATTTGGCGCCCACCATGGGGCCGATATAAAACCTCAATCCCACTACACAGTTTTTCAGTTCCAGTTGCAGTTTCCAACCCAGTTCCCTCGAGATTTTACCAAAGGCCATTGTTCGTTGAGGATTTTTGCCAATTGCTTTTATTGAATCGCTGTGCGATCACGTTCGTACGAGTTTAAGTTCCTTTACCCTGTGGAGTTGCACGACGGCCGTGAAAATCCTAGATGATGAGATCCACGAGATAAGGATCGATGCGCACTGAGAGTGAAGAGATGACCATGCAGCAACTCACGGGTATGATGCAGGGATTGCAAGAAGCAATGGCAGCATTGAAAGTGGAGCAAGAGCGCATGCAAGCGAATCTCGCGGCATCTCAGGCGAGAAACAATGAGCTCCACCGTACCAACGAGGAGCTGCGCCGCGGATGGCGCGATGTAGATGAGCCTGAGACTGTCACCCCACCAAGAGAATTCTCAACGCCGTTCTCACAGGCGATCCAAGAGACAGCGATCCCCAACACATTCACGGGGCCCAAAGTAACCTTCACAGGGATAGAGGACCCTGAGGCGCACCTCACTGCGTTCCACACGTAGATGATGCTGGTAGGCGGCTCTGATGTCGTAAGGTGCAAGCTCTTCATGAGCACCTTGACTGGGATGGCCATGGACTGGTTCGTCAGCCTCCCAGAGGGTCATATCACGTCCTTCACACAGCTGTCGCAGTTATTCAGAGAACAGTATCTAGCGAATAGGGCTCCACCTCCAGTTTCATACGACCTGTTCGACGTGAAGCAGTATCAAGGAGAGACTTTGAAGGAGTACATAAGCCGCTTTGGGGCGCATGTGGTGAAGGTTGGCACCAAGGAGGAGCCTATGATCGTGTACGCATTCAGAAAAGGGGTGTGTCCAGGGCCTTTCTGCGAGTCAATCATCCGCAACCGCCCCAAAACTTTCACTGAGATAAGGCGTCATGCAGTAGAGCACATTGCCTCTGAGGGTGAGGTGTACGAGAAACGCACAACTGTCGCGCGCACAACCCGCCAGGGTCCACGAAGCTGCCACAGAGAGGAAGAACCAAGACAGGAAGCGCCCCTACGAGGCAAGGAGGACCCAGCCTAGGGGTCGAGCAGAGGGAAGGAGAGAAGGAAATAGACCTCATCGTTGTGCCCAACATAGCTGACAGGTTGAGGCCACCGGTGAAGTCTGACAAGGTGCTGGGATCCCACAAAGAGTCGTGGTGCGAGTTTCACGAGGCATTCGGGCACCATATTAACAACTGCTTAGCGCTGGGTTATCAGTTGGATGAGCTTGTTAGGAATGGTTTCCTAAAAGATTATCTCGATGGGTCTACTACGACCACAGCCCTGGCGATACCAGAGGAGGGTCAACCGCACGAAATGCCGACTCACGGAGAAGTGCACACCATTTCTGGCGGCTTTTCCGGAGGAGGACCCACTGCCTCTCAGCGTAAGAAATAAGTGAGGTCAGTGCGTTCAGTTGCTGAGGAGTTTCCGGATGACCCGCGGGAGTCAGACCTCGTTTTCACAAGGGCTGACTTGCGGGATGTCATCCCACACGATAATGACCCCGTGGTCATTTCGATAGTCACAGCGGGAAGAAAAGTACACAGGGTTCTCGTCGACCAGGGCAGTTCTGTAGACGTCATGTTTTGGTCGACCTTCAACAAGCTACAGTTATCCCCTGACCTGCTGAGACCCTATAATGGATGCTTGTGCGGATTTGCAGATAACCCAGTGGAGGTGCGTGGCTACCTGGAGCTGAGGACGACGTTCACTGACGGAGCGGCGTCCCGTACCGAGAGAGACATCTTGTTGGGCAATTCAGCCTACAACATCTTGTTGGGAAGTGTCCTGCACGCGCCACATGAAGATGAAGCTACCCGATCAAGTCAGATCAGGAAGAGGCCCGAAAATGCTATGAAAATAGCCTGAAGACAAAGAGAGGCGTGGTCATGGTGATTGAACGACCACCCATATCAAATTCGCGAATGGAGTTAGAATCATTGGAAGAGGCGACGCCCGCGGAGTCCACGCCTGTTGAGGCGACGCCCATAGAGGCGACGCCTATAGAGGATGTGCGCGCAGAAGAAAGTTACGGTGACACCTCGCCGATGGAAGAAGTATACCCAGAGGCCTCGCCCATGGAAGAAGCATCAGAGGAGGCGATGCTCGATGCATCCGATAGGGCGACGCCTATAGAAGAGGACCACATGAATGAGTCTCGTGCAGAGAACGTGCAAGGTGAGCGACCCCAACCAGTAGACAACGTAGTGGACAGGCAGATAGGGGGTAAGATGTTCAAATTATGACGCTTGTTGAGCCAGGGAGAACAAGAAGAAGTAGCCGCAGTGATCTCGCGCCACCTAGATGCATTCGCGTGGACAGCGACCGACATGCCAGGCATCAACCCAGATGTTTTGTGCCACCATCTTACCATGGACACCAAGGTTCGCCCTGTGCGACAGAGAAGGAGGAAGTTCAACGAAGAACGATGCCTCGTCGTGAAGGAAGAGACACAGAAGCTGCTAAGTGCCGAGCACATCAGGGAAATACAATACCCTGAGTGGCTAGCCAACGTAGTTCTGGTGAAGAAGGCGAACGAGAAGTGGAGGATGTGCATCGACTTCACAGATTTGAACAAGGCGTGACCATAAGATTCGTATCCGCTGCCCAACATCGACGCGTTGGTGGATAGCGCCTCGGGCTGCAAGATGCTGAGTTTCTTGGAAGCATTCTCAGGTTACAATCAGATCAAGATGCATCCAAGGGATGAGAGTAAAACGGCGTTCATGACGGAGACATGCAGTTACTGTTATAAGGTGATGCCATTTGGGTTGAAGAACGCAGGCGCCACCTACCAAAGGCTAATGGACAAGGTCCTCGCACCTATGCTGGGAAGAAACGTCCAGGCCTACGTAGATGACATGGTGGTGACTTCACAGGAAAGAGGGCAGCACGCAGCGGATCTGGAAGAGCTGTTTGCTACCATATCAAAGTACCGCCTCAAATTAAACCCGGAAAAGTGCGTTTTTGGCGTGGAGGCAGGGAAGTTCTTGGGATTTATGCTCACAAAGAGGGGGATAGAGGCGAACCCTGATAAGTGTGCGGCTATTATAGCCATGAGGAGCCCAACCTCAGTTAAAGAAGTTCAGCAACTGACTGGGAGGATGGCAGCTTTGTCAAGGTTTGTGTCTGCTGGAGGGGAGAAGGGCCACCCCTACTTCCAGTGTCTAAAGAGGAATAGCCATTTCGCGTGGACAGGTGAGTGTGAAGCAGCATTCCTCAAGTTGAAGGAATACCTGTCGACGCCACCTGTGCTTTGCAAGCCATGGGTGGACGTCCCCCTCCGATTGTACTTTGCAGTAACGGAGTGGGCCATCAGCTCAGTGCTGGTCTAGGAGCAAGACCAAGTGCAGAGGCCCATCTACTTCGTAAGCAAAGCCTTGCAAGGCCCAGAATTGAGGTACCAGTCATTGGAGAAGGCGGCATTAGCAGTGGTGTTCTAAGCCAGAAGGCTCCGTCATTATTTCCACAGTTTCACAGTGGTGGTGATGACGAACCTCCCCATCTAGAAAGTACTTCAGAAGCCAGATGTAGCGGGGAGGATGGTTCGCTAGGCGGTGGAGCTGTCAGAGTTTGATATCCAGTATGAACCCAGGGGATCCTTCAAGGGGCAAGTCTATGCAGATTTCATGGCGGAGCTCTCACCAGGAGGACACCCTCAAGAGGTGGAGTTGGGGTCAGAGTGGATGCTCTCAGTGGATGGGTCCTCCAACCAGCAGGGGAGTGGCGCTGGAATAATCTTGGAAGGACCTAACGGAGTGTTGATCGAACAAGCCTTACGCTTCGCATTCAAGGCAAGCAATAACCAAGCGGAGTATGAGGCGCTGATTGCTGGGATGCTTTTGGCTAAAAAAATGGGCGCTCAAAGCCTCTTGGCAAAGAGTGACTCACAATTGGTCATAGGGCAAGTAACAGGGAGTATCAGGTGTACCGATCAGGTCATCGGGTGTGATGACATGGACATGAGAAAGGCGGTTGGTCAAGAAGTCAAATAGTCGCCGTTTGTGGAAGTGGCGTTCTGCAGTATACATAATCGGTTGTCGCCAAGTTGGTGTCATCATCGTGTTAGATAACGGAAGATCAGGGGGTTTGGCATCGCCGCAAGAAGCACATCACCGAATTTCCCAGTAAACTCAGTTGAAGCTGTCGGGGGTTCAGGCGAGGAAGTTCAAGCGTGTGAGTTCAGTAAAGACAAGAATGCCACGTGGGTACTGGGCAAGGCCTTAGTCTTTTCGCTGAAACAAGTGTCAGCTCAAGACTAGGGGGCTTGTGTACCGTCCCGTACCCGGGCGTTGATCAAAAGTCAAAGTCAACACATCGTGGAACCTCTAAAGGGACCCAAGGAAGAAAAGTCAACAGGTCGACCGCTCGTGACGTCGCCAAAGTAAGACGTCGCCCTAAAGTAGGACGTCACCAAAGTAAGACGTCGCCCTAAAGTAAGACATCGCCAAGTAAGACGTCACCTAAAGTAAGACATCGCTTAAGGAAAGACATCGCCCAAGAGAGACATCGGGCTTCGACAGTTCAGAACAGTAGCAAGGAGAAGAGAAAGGTGGCTTCAAGGCCATAAGTTCTAGTACCAGTAGCGGGTAAACCTGACTCGTGAAGTATCCACGCCACTGTAGGGAGACCCTGGGACAGATACGACCCATGAGAGGGCCATGACCAGGGGAGAACCACGTGCATGATACGAGAGAAAGGTAGATACACCCCCAGGGCGAGTGACTAGTGTATCGTCCCGTACCCGGGCGTTGACAAAGTCAAGGACAAAGTCAGCGTCAAGGTCAAAGTCAACATAAGGCGTCGCCTAGGTGAGGCGACGCCACGTGCAAGCATCACCAAGGCAAGGCGTCGCCAAGGTAGGGCGTCGCCAAGGTAAAACATGACAAGAGCAAGGCAACCACAGTGTTGCTCCCCGATACCCATGGGTAGGAAAGACCATGGAGGGAGTGATGCCATTGGAAGGCCTCAAACCCCGATAACTCGGGGTAGCAATAAAGGGAAGAGAAAGGTGGCTTCAAGGCCCTTGGGGTAGTTACGACTCATGAGAGCAATCTCACTCGTGAAGTGCCCATGTCGCCCAGAGAAGCCCTTGGGATAGTTACGACTCATGAGAAGGGTCACGCCCAGGGGTAGCCAGGTGCAGGGTACGAGAGGAAGGTAGATACGCTCTCAAAGCGAGTGACTAGAGGTTTGGGGGCATGAGTTGGCACCCAAAAAGTCACCCCTTGCGCAGATGCACTCCCAGGAAGGAGGACTCACACGAGGAAATACCCCCAAGTGGGGTCACGGTGCTGTGAGGCCCTCCACGTGTAATAGCAGCCAAGTAAGAATAGAAACATCAATTTGTCAGGTATAAGGTAATTAAAGCTATTTAATAAAGTTTACGTTTCAAGCGTTCAAGGTACTTTAAATGCTCCAAGCGGTTTAAACGTCTTAAAGGCGCTGAACGTTTCATAACCTTAAATGCGCTTTAAGACGCTTTAAATGCTAGAGTAGTTTAAATAGAACCTTGGACGTGGGAAACAAGGTTCAGACTTTTGGCAGATTTTCCGAGAATACACTCTAGTTGCTTGCTCGAGTCTTGAGGCTACACACAAGGGACTAGAGAAAGGTTGTTTGCCAGAGGGAGAAAAGATACACAACACATAGTTCTTTTTACCACCTTCAGAGTGCCGTTCACGGTGCTCCGATACGGAGGTGCAGAGTTTTTGGTGTTTCTTGCTAGCTGACTTCAGCGTCGGAGTGCAAACGGCCGCTAGGGCGCCCCTTTTGTCCTTCTTTGCAGGTATCCACAAGTAGCCAGAGGGAAGGTGTCCCTAGCTGACGGGCAGGGTTGCGCACAAAGACGTCCCAAGTCAACCGGCCGGAACATTTGGCGCCCACCGTGGGGCCGATTTAAAACATCAGTCCCATCAGCTTCAGAAGATCTATTGGAGCTACCATAACGTTAGCAAAGTTTGAGGAAACAGTGAAGAATGAGGGCCACGAGACAAGGTTCCGCACGCGCTGCGGAGTGAGGAAATGTCCATGCAGCAGGTCATGGAAATGATGCGGGGGCTGCAGGATGAGATGGCGGAATCGAGGGTGGAACAAGAACGCATGCAGGCGGATCTCGCAGCCTCGCGTGTGAGAAACGAAGAGCTTCATCGTATAAATGAAGAGTTGCGTCGGGGTTTGAGCAATAACCAAGGGCAACGTGAACAAGATGAGACCAAGCGTCTCACCCCACCAAGGGAGTTTTCCACACCCTTCTCGCAGGAGATCCTGGATGCAGTAATCCCCAACACGTTCGCGGGACCCAAGGTGATCTTCACTGGGATGGAGGATCCTGAGGCGCATCTCACTGCATTCCACATTCAGATGGTGTTGGTAGGCGGCTCCGATGCCGCGAGATGCAAGCTCTTTATGAGCACCTTGACGGGGATGGCAATGGATTGGTTCATCAGCCTTCCAAACGGCCATATCACCTCCTTTCAACAGTTGTCGCAGTTGTTTAGAGAGCAGTACTTGGCGAACAGGGCTCCGCCACCAGTTTCCTACGACCTGTTTGACGTAAAGCAGTATCAAGGAGAGACCTTGAAGGAATACATCAACCGTTTCGGGGCCCAAGTAGTAAAAGTTGGTACTACAAAGGAGCCTATGATCGTGTACGCATTCAGAAAAGGCGTATGTCCCAACCCTTTTTGCGAATCCATTATTCGCAATCGCCCTAGGACCTTCGCTGAAATACGGCGTCGGGCGGTGGAGCATATCGCCTCTGAGGGAGAGGTGTGTGAGAAGCGCACCAGCGTCGTACCCTCACGCCCGAGAGCGTAGACGCGGGCTCAACCCGTCAGGGTCAACGAGACCACGACGGGGAGAAAGTAGCCACAGGGGAGACGCCCCTATGAGACCAGAAAACCCCAGCCCAGGGGTCCAGCAGGAGGGGATCGCCCGGCCAGGGAAAGGGCAAGGCCAGCGAGGTACAACTTTGTGGTGGAATTGAAGGATCCGATTGCCGTGCCCAATATAGCTGAAAGGTTGAGTCGACCGGCGAAGACTGACAAGGTGTTAGGCCCTCGCAAGGACTCTTGGTGCGAGTTCCACGAAGCTTTCGATCATCACATCGACAACTGCCTGTCGCTGGGTTACCAGCTAGATGAGTTGGTGAGAAGCGGGTTTCTAAAGGATTATGTCGCAGAGCCCGCCACGACCGCGACCCTGCCAGCACCGGCGGAAGAACAAGCGCACGAGATGCCTGTCCTCGGCGAAGTCCACACCATTGCTGGTGGCTTTTCCGGCGGAGGACCCACCGCCTCCCAACGGAAGAAATACACGAGGGGGGTCAACTCTATTGAAGAAAGAATCTCAGGTAACCCGTGGGAGTCAGACCTCTTGTTCACGAGGGCAGATCTACAAGATGTCGTGCCGCACGACAACGACCCCGTGGTCATTTCAGTTGTCATGGTTGGCAGAAAGGTGCACAGGGTTCTTGTCGACCAAGGAAGCTCTGCAGATGTCATGTTCTAGTCGACATTCAACAAGTTACGGTTGTCTCCCGACCTTTTGAGACCCTACACAGGGTGCTTATATGGTTTTGCTGACAACCAGGTGGAAGTACGAGGCTACTTGGAACTGAGGACGACATTCACGGATGGAACGGCCTCGCGTACCGAAAACATCAGGTACTTAGTCGTGAATGCCAACTCAGCCTACAACATCCTGTTGGGTAGGCCGGCGTTGAACAGGCTGAACATGAAAATGAAGCTGCCGGATCTCAGTGGCGAAGTGATCGTCATCAAGTCAGATCAGAAGGAAGCGCGAAAATGTTATGAGAATAGCCTGAAAATGAAGAGAGGCGTGTTTATGGTGTTCGAGCGTCCGCCAAGTACAGACACGACGATGGAGATAGAGCCCTTGATTGAGGCCACACCCTTGAGGGCGACGCCCGAGGCAGACACGCACACGGAGGAGGGGCCTGACGACACATCGCCCGTAGAAGAATCGACGCCTGGAAAGTACTACCGGGCGACGACCCTTATGGAAGATAGCAGGGATCAGCCGGCGTCCAACGTGGTGGAGAGGCAGATTGGCAGCAAAACGCTTAAGTTGGGGTGTTTGTTGAGCCAAGAAGAGTAGGATGAGGTGGCGGAGGTGATTTCACGTCATTTAGATGCTTTTGCATGGTCCACCTCAGATATGCCGGGCATCGACCCTGACTTTCTATGCCATCACCTTAGCATGGACGCCACAATCCGCCCCGTGCGACAAAGAAGGAGAAAGTTTAATGAAGAGAGGAGACTTGTGATAAGGGAAGAAACACAGAAGCTGCTGAGTGCTAGTCACGTCAGGGAGATCCAATACTCTGAGTGGTTGGCCAACGTCGTCCTGGTGAAGAAGGCGAATGGGAAATGGAGGATGTGCGTGGACTTCACATACTTGAATAAAGCGTGCCCGAAGGACTCGTACCCACTACCCAGCATTGACGCACTTGTGGACAGTGCCTCCGGTTGCAAGGTACTTAGCTTTTTGGATGCATTCTCAGGTTACAACCAGATCAAAATGCACCCAAGAGACAAGAGTAAAACTGCGTTCATGACAGAGACTTGCAGTTACTGTTACAAGGTAATGCCCTTTGGGCTAAAAAACGCAGGCGCCACCTACCAAAGGCTGATGGACAAGGTCCTAGCACCCATGTTAGGGAGGAATGTGCACGCCTACGTGGATGATATGGTAGTGGCGTCGAGGGAAAGGATGCAGCACGTGGCGGACCTAGAGGAGTTGTTCGTAACCATATCAAAATACCTCCTCAAGCTGAACCGCGAGAAGTGTGTCTTCGGGGTGGAGGTCGGTAAGTTCCTAGGTTTCATGCTCATGGAGAGGGGAATAGAGGCGAACCCTGATAAGTGCGCAACAATCATTGCCATGAGGAGCCCGACATCAGTAAAGGAAGTGCAGCAACTGACAGGGCGAATGGCCGCATTATCAAGGTTTGTTTCTGCGGGAGGAGAGAAGGGGCACCCCTATTTTCAGTGCCTTAAAAGAAATAGTTGCTTTGCATGGACCGACGAATGTGAAGCGGCTTTCATCAAGTTGAAGGAGTACTTGGCGACGCCACCGGTCCTTTGCAAACCAGTAGCAGGCGTGCCCCTCCGGCTATACTTCGCGGTAACGGAGCGAGCTCTCAGTTCTGTGCTGGTCCAGGAGCAGGACCAAATTCAAAAGCCCATCTATTTCGTGAGCAAGGCTTTACAAGGCCCGGAGACGAGATACCAGTCGCCGGAAAAGGCAGCGTTAGCAGTAGTATTTTCGGCCAGGAGGCTCCGCCACTACTTCCACAGTTTTACAGTAGTGGTGATGACGAACCTCCCTATACAAAAGATATTGCAGAAACCTGATGTAGCAGGAAGGATGGTGCGCTGGGCGGTGGAGTTGTCAGAGTTTGATATCCAGTATGAGCCTAGAGGATCCATCAAAGGGCAGGTATATGCAGATTTTGTGGCAGAGCTCTCGCCCGGAGGCGAACAAGAGGTGGAGGCGGGCTCGCAGTGGTTGCTCTCGGTCGACGGCTCTTCCAATCAGCAAGGAAGTGGTGCAGGGATAATCTTGGAGGGACCCAATGGTGTGCTGATTGAGCAAGCTCTGCGTTTTGCCTTTAAAGCAAGTAACAATCAGGCTGAGTACAAAGCACTGATTGCAGGGATGCTCCTGGCTAAGGAGATGGGCGCGCAGAACCTCTTGGTGAAAAGTTATTCCCAGCTGATTACGGGACAAGTATCGGGTGAGTTCCAAGCAAAATACCCACAGATGGCGGCGTATTTAAGGTACGTCCAACTGCTAAAGGGAGCATTTAGCGCTCTTGAGCTAATACATGTCCAACGAGAACAAAATGCCAGAGCTGGCCTGCTGGCCAAGCTGGCCAGCTCAGGCAAGGAGGGCAGGCAGAGGACAGTAATCCAAGAGACGCTCAAAGCTCCGAGAAAATTCGTGGAAGACAACAGGGTGGATGTCCTCCATATTAGCACAGCGAGAGGGAGGCCAAGGAGTCATCGTTCCTTGACTCAAGATACGGTAAAGACGCCCCATATTAGCACATACGCGGACACGCCCGAAGGAGGAAGGCATGCGCAGATATGTACTTTAGCCGAAGGAGACACCTGGATGACGCCATACAAACAGTATCTGGCGGATGGGTTTCTCCCAGCAGAACCAGAGGAGGGCAAGAAGGTTAAGAGGAATGTCGCAAGATACATCCTAGTGGATGGAGTATTGTTCAGACACGGGTTCACCCACCCTATCCTAACGTGCGTAAGCGGCGACGAGTGCACCAGAATAATGGCGGAGCTACACGAAGGCATTTGTGGGAGTCACGTGGGGGGAAGGTCCTTAGCCTCTAAGGTGGTACGCGCAGCTTTCTACTGGCCAACAGTAAAAGAGGATTGCGTGCGGCACGCCCAGCGTTGCAAGCAGTGTCAGAAACACGCTGATTGGCACAAGGCGCCACCAGAGGAGCTGAGATCCATATACAGCCCGTGGCCTTTCCATACATGGGGGATAGACATCCTAGGCCCATTCCAATTGCCAATAAGGTAGATGAAGTATTTGATCGTTGCCATTGAATACTTCACCAAGTGGATAGAGGCGGAGCCCGTGGCCCAGATTACTGCGCACAAGGTGCAACATTTTGTTTGGAAGAACATTGTGTGTCGCTTTGGTGTACCTAGGCGACTAGTATCCGACAATGGAACCCAGTTCGCCAGCCAACAGTTGAGAAACCTGTGCGCAGAGGTAGGCATCAAGCAAGTGTTCGCATCAGTCGAACACCCCCAGACTAACGGGCAAGTGGAGTCAGCGAATAGAGTTTTGCTGAGAGGACTAAAGAGAAGGCTAGTAAAAGCTAAAGGAGCGTGGGCGGAGGAAGTGCCAAGGATTGTATGGGCATACCACACCACGCCCCAATCTTCCACCATGGAGACGCCTTTCAGCTTAGTATATGGGTCAGATGCGATGATCCCGGTTGAGATTCACGAAAGCTCGCCACGTTACCAGAATTTCGTGGCTGAAAAATCCAACGAAGAGAGGTGGGTGAATCTGGACCTACTGGACGAAGCCAGGGAAGAAGCGAGAATAAAGGCCGAGGTAGTGAAGAGAAGAGTAGAGCGACAATATAGCTCCAAGGTGAAGCCACGGCAGTTCCAGGTTGGCGACTTAGTTATGAGGAAGGCTCACCCATATGAGCTAGAAAACAAATTGTCTCCCAAGTGGACCGGACCCTTCAGAATTACCGAGGCTAAGGGGAATGGTTCGTACAACTTAGAGACTTTGGAAAGGGGTCCCATTCCGCGCAGCTGGAATGCGGCTAATTTGAAGTTTTATTTTAGTTGAATTATGTAAGTGAACAGCCATGTAACGATCTTATCATAGGGGACACTCTTTTTCCCTTTCGGCTGTTTTTTAACGAGGTCACCCAAATAAAAGAAAAGAAGTTCAAGAAAAACCTTGCCTCAGTTTTTATCTTTTTCCCGCCCGAGGTGTAAGATTAAGGGGTAAAGAGATAAAAGGCAAAGACTCGAAGTGGCGACAAGCGTCGCCAAACATACACGTCGTCAAGAAAGGGGCGTCGCCAAGGAAGAAGGCTCGCCAGGCGTGCGCGTCGCTGAGAAAGAAGGCATCGCCAAACGTAGGCGTCGCCAAGAAACATAACGGAGGAAACGCGCACGGTATGTTAGAAGAAGCGAATGTAGACAAGAGTGTGCAAAAATAAAGGAGCGGCGTTACAGAAATCAAAACATGGCGCAAGAGTTAAGATTACAAATAGAGTTGGAGATAAAGGGGAATGAGACAAATGAGGCAAACATGTACATGCCCTATGCTCGTATGAAAAGTGCAAACAGACCACCATCAGTGGCCTCCGGAGTCTGGATGGGAGGAGGACGAAGCTCCGTTCTCAGTCCTCAGCGCCTGGGTAAGTTGTGACCTCTGTTGCCGATTTATCTTCGAACCTGCACCGAAGAAAACAAGCATAGTGAAGGCACCACAGGACAGGACATGCAAAGATCTAGTAAAGATGAAGAGCGGGAGGTTATAAGGTAATCCCTCGTACATATATATTTCTCCAGGGCTTCGGCGTTGTACTCCAAGCTAATCAAAGCGGCAGCGTCAAAGCCCCCCGCCTCAGCCAAGATCCGGCATGCCACCTGGTCGTTCAAGGGTAGCCTCTTGAAAGGTTTGGACTTCAGAGCTCTCGTCTCCCTCACCCAGTATAGTGGAAAACCGTCCAGGGCGGAAGGCACGAGATCGGAACAGGAAACTTTGAAAAATCCAACCTTCCACCTTGTGAAGGAGTTTTGGAAGGGAGTTAGGAGAACCCTGCCGGGAACGTTGCTGAGGGTCACCCAGAGGTTGTTCCTTTGCCTCTTCACCTCAAAGAAGTGAAGAAAGATGTCAACCGAGGGTGCACACCCTAGAAAGCCAAAGAGTATGTCAAAGGCTTTGACGAAAGCCCAGCTGTTAGGATACAACTGGGCCGGAGCAGCGTTAATCTCGGTCAATAGTTCCCTCTCAAACCTGGAGAAGAGCAGGCACACGCCGATGCTTTTGAAGACCACCTGATAGAAGTAGAAGAAGGGGACCCCGTCGTTGGCCCGTTCGTCTCCGCACACCAGCTCCCCTAAGGTGCAAGGGAGCACGATGATATCGTCATCATGCCTCTTCGCGAAGGCACGATGATCGTAGGAGCACGAATCCCCCATGTGTTCCCTTACGGCCTTGGTAGAGAGTAAGCTGGAGCATTCATCGAGGAGCTCGCGCGAGGCCCATGCATAAAGGTCCTTGGGGTTAACCCTAGGGGGAGGAGGTTGGGAAGACATGTCGGCACAAAGTATCAACGAAGGAGCTGGAAGATCGAAGGAGAATAACGCGTTAAGACTGCGGGAGGAAAAACGCTAACCAGAAAAAACCCAGAAGGAGCTCTTTGTGTGGGAGAGGAGCGGTGCAAGGAGGGTGCGAAAACACAAAGATGGTGGGTGTAGGTACAAGATTTCGAAGATATAAGTGTTACAGTTGGAGCGTCAAGTGACGCAAAAGGGAGCACCGTACGATCGAGCCACGTGTCAGAGGATGAGAGGATGACCCTGGCGTCACTGGTTAACATTCAGAAAACGTCGCGTTGACAGAATGCCCAAGGGTACGATGTGCCGTCGAGAGTGGGAGCATCTTGTGAGAGGCTCACAAAATGCCAAGATCAAGTCAAGTGAGGGAACATTCCATCAGCCATATGGGAAATGCCACGTGGAGGGTGCGGGCGAGACCTTAAGCTTTCCGCTACGGCAAGTGCCACGCCCCAGGGGTTGACCAGAGTCGAAGTCAAAGTCAACGCCAGGGCCAAAGTCAACAGGTTAATCACATCAGGCATCGCTAAGACGCTGAAGGCGTCGCCAGTGTGAGACGCTGAGGGTGTCGCCAGTATAAGTTATCAGTGGCGTCGCCTCCCCGATACCCACAGGTAGGAAAGACTGTGGAGGGAGACGAAATCGAAGAAGTCAAAACTGGTGATCAGCGGCGTCGCCTCCCCGATACCCACAGGAAGGAAAGACTGTGGAGGGAGACGAGATCGTCAGAAGCCAAGTGAGCCACTGGCAGGGTTACTCCCCGATACCCATGGGAAGGAAAGACCATGGAGGGAGCAACCCCATGGGGGCTTCGAGCCTTCCCGGTGCTCGGCGTTTCTAGACACCCTGAGGACGATACAGCGCTGCTGTAGCAGGCCTCTCCTTAGGCGTGGGCGCCAAGCACCAAGAATTAAGGGACAGATAGCCTTGGTGTTTGAGAAACTCCATGGACGATACGGCGCTGTTAGACAGGCCTCTCCATGGGCGTGGGCACTGAAGTGCGATCTTGTCCCAAGTGTTTAGACCCAGAGCAGGTCTCGACTTTGGCGTTTGCAGCGATGGCCGAGCGGCCAGCGCCTTCACGAGGAAGAGGCCTCATAGATGCGAAGGTGGAACGGGTTTTTGAGGTCCACACTGGAAGTGAGGCATCGCACGTACGGGATCGCCCGACACAGCGAAAGAAACAGGTAAAAGTACGGGTAAAGCAATTGAAGCATACACAAATGAAGAACGAAGGTGAAGATATCATACAAACAGCGCTCAACACCTCAGAAGTATGCAATTGTTATACAAAACCCATTGTTCCAACGAAGTGCAAATGGTTCAAAATATTTACAAGGTTATCAAAGATTTCCAAGAACGAATGAAAAAGCACAAAAAAGTAAAGGCAGCAGCTGAGAGTCGGCGGTTCAGTCATCCAATTCGAGAGGCACGACTTTTCCGTCGACGACATGTGGTGGGTGGGATCGCAGTTTGAAACAGTGATTCCCGGGTTCTCACAAGACGCCTGAGTCAGAGCCTCTTGGAAGCCCTCGTCAAATGCGCCCGCCATTTCCCCAGTCAGCTCTTGGAGCTCCCCCTCCAGCTCGGCTATCCTAGAGTCCTTGGACACCAGCTGTTTCTCCAAGAACTCCTTCTCCACCCGGAGCTTATTGGCTTCAGCTTGGAGAAGGCCCAAGGCTTCGACCTTCACCCCCAAGGCGTCTTCTCTTTCAGCTAACTTCTGCCTCCAAGCAGCATCCAGTTCTTCGAGTTTTTTCCGCTGCATTTCGGAGGCAAGAGCCGCCTCTTGGAGGCCAATGCTTTGGACTTGGTAGGAGGTGAGCTGGGCTAGCTGGTCTACATGCGCTTGTTCAAGTTCACGCGCGTACGTCTCGGCCCCCTCCCCACCCTCTTGGGCCAGTTTCAGCGAAGCTTGGTAGGCTTCCTCCCTAAGCCCCCAAGCTTGCTTCTCCTCCTTCAGCGCCCCTACCTCTTGCCTCAGTTTGCGGAGGGCCTCCCTCCCCTTGGCAGCGCTTCGGGCCCGGGTGCGCCACTTGAGTGCCACTGCCAGGAACGCCCCCATATAATAAGGCATGCCTCCCCCCTTGCGAGGGTCCTTTGGCGACATTCCTTCAGTAAATTCCTGCGTCAACTCCCGGTGGACGGGGCGGGGAATCTGTGGCTCGCGGGAAGAAGGAACAGGAGCTGATGCAGGGGGGGCAGAACCCGAAGCCTCAACCACTTCACGCAGCGGTAGCGGCGGGGGAACCGAATCGGCCACCTCATCCTCTTGGACTGATCGAGGCGGAGGCGATGTGGCGCTTGGAGGATTGTCCCTGAGAGAACCCCCACCACCAGGAGGCGTGACAGACGGGGTAGGAACGCCCGTGGCCCTCCTCTTCTTGAAGACCAGGGCGCCGCCTGAGTCTTAACTATCAGAATTTATCACCAGCACCCTTTTCCCCTTATCAGGGCGTGCTGGGGCGGGTGTCGACGCCATGGCCAATGGAACCGCAACAATAGGAGAGGAGAGGCAGACGTGTGGCAGGTTCGGGAGGACGGTGGAGGAGCCTGTAGGGAAGAGACGGGAACCGAAGGAGCGACGGGTGGCACGTCGGGGGCGACGGTGTCTCCACCTCCTTTGGTGGATTTTGCCTTTGTTCCGGCCTGTTGACCTGGGACGTCTTCGTGCGCAACCTCACCCGTCAGCTAGGGACTCCTTCCCACTGGTTACCTGTGGATTCCTGCAAAGAAGGACAAAAGCGCGTCCTAGCGGCCGTTTGCACTCTGACGCTCAAGTCAGCTAGCAAGAAACACCAAAACGCTACACCTCCGTATCGGAGCACCGTGGCTGGCACTCTGAAGGTGGTTAAAAGAAACTGTGTCTAGTGTCTATTTTCTCCTCCTGGCAAACAACCTCTCTCCCTAGTCCCTTGTGCGTAGCCTCAAGACTCGAGCAAGCAACTAGAGTGTGTTCTCGGAAAGTCTGCCAAAAGTCTGAATCCCGTTTCCAACATTCAAGGCGCTATTTAAACTACTCTAGCACTTAAAGCGTCTTAAAGCGCATTTAATTATAAAACGTTCAGCGCCTTTAAGACGTTTAAACCGCTTGGGAGCATTTATAGTACCTTAAACGCTCGAAACGTAAACTTTATTAAATAGCTTTAATTACCTTGTACCTGACAAATTGACGTTTCTATTCTGACTTGGTAGCTATTACACGTGGAGGGCTTCACAGCACCGTGACCCCACTTGGGGGTATTTCCTCGTGTGAGTCCTCCTACCTAGGAGTGCATCTGCGCAAGGGGTGACTTTCTGGGTGCCAACTCATTGCCCCAAACATCTAGTCACTCACTTTGAGAGCGTATCTACCTTCCTCTCGTGCCTTGCACCTGGCTACCCCTGGGCGTGACCCTTCTCACGAGCCGTAACTATCCCAAGGGCTTCTCTGGGGCGACACGGGCACTTCGCGAGTCAGATTGCTCTCCACTGGCGCTATTACTATGGCCTTGAAGCCACCTTTCTCTCCTCATTAATGCTACCCCGGGTTTGAGGGCTTCCCACGGCGTCACTCCCTCCACGGTCTTTCCTACCCATGGGTATCGGGGAGCAACATTGTGGTTGCCTTGCTCTTGTGACGTCTTACCTTGGCGATGCCCTACCTTGGCGACGCTTCCTCTTGGCGACGCTCCCGCCTTGGCGATGCTTGTACTTGGCGTCGTCTCACCTAGGCGACGCCTTATGTTGACTTTGACCTCGACGTTGACTTTGACCTTGACTTTGTCAACGCCCGGATACGGGACAGTACAGCCTTCTTCAAGAATTTGGCAAGTGCGAGTCGCCTCGAAGAAGTCATCACTGAACCTGCAACAATCAGAGTAATAGACTCAAGACCAATTCAGATAAAGCAGAATGGGAGCATTTATAGCCAAACACATGCAAATATTTTTAGGGGTCCAAGTGAATTCATATAACCACGACAACTCATACAGTACAAACAATCAAGAGCAGGTACCAAAGTAGGTGGAGAGTCCATGGGCGTTGAATTCGTTGGCGATGAGCTTGGCGGTATCAAAGACCATCCCAAGCCCAACCAAAGCTTTGCACACGTCCCGATCAGCGGGGCGAGTTGATCCAAAGCCAGGGCCTTGATAGTTACGGGTTTGTCCGTCCAGTACAGGGGGAAGCCCTCCAGTGCAGTAGGGTCGTATTTGGTCGCACGCACTTTGAAGAACTTCCCCTTCCACCCCTTGAATGAGTTTTGGAAGAGGGTGAGGATGATGCGCCCGGCGACGCCAGAAAAGCTCATCCAAAGGCTTTTACCTTCTTTCTTCACCTCGAAAAAATGAAGAAAGACATCCACGGAGGAGGGGATGCCCAAATACCCGCAAAGAATTTCAAAACCCCTCACGAAGGACCAGCTGTTGGGATGGAGCTGGGCAGGGGCAGTGTTGATTTCGGTGAGCAGCTCCCTCTCGAAGGAAGTGAAAGGGAGACGCAGGCCCACCCATTTGAATACCATTTGGAAGAGGAAGAAGAAGGGACTTCCCCCGGTGGCCCTCGAGTCCACGCAAACAGGTACCCCCGGTTTCACACGGAAGACTAGGACGTGGGAATCGTGGGTTTTGTGGAAAGCATTGAAATTGTAAACCGTGGGGTCTCCCCTGTGGGCCTCTACGTCTGTAGAGCACTCCGCAAGGAGGTCATCGGAGGCCCATCCATACTCCTCTTTGTAGGGGGACACGGGGGGCGGAGGATCGGCAACGGCTTTATCTCGCGCCATCTGATCGAAAGCTGAAGAGTTAAGAAAAAAGAAAGGGTTCAGCGAAAAGGGGGTTTGAAGAAGAAAAAGGGGAAAAAGGAGGAACCCTAGGCAAACCCTACCCACGCAAGAAAAGAAGAAAGAAGGGGAACGAAGAAACACACGAACACCACGAGAACACAAGAAGATAAACAGTCCCAGGCAGTTCATACACAACAATGCAATGCAACGAAGAAGGAGAATCAGCAAGGGCAGAAAAAATCGTACCTTTGAGTGTCGAAGTAGGGGAGGAATGGAAGCGCGAAGGAGAGAGCAGGGATTGCAGAGAAAGAGCTCGAAGGAGATGAACAGTGCGGGAATGCAGAGAGAGTGGATGAAATAGTGGTTTCGAGTGCGGAGTTTGGGTAACTTAAACGTTACGAGGAGCGCGAGGGGCAACAGATGGTGACCGTGCGATGATGCCACGTGTCGCAGGATTAGGCGCTCACTGGGAGTGCAAGAGACTTTTTAGGCGGACCACGTGATGAACCACGTGGCACGCGATTAAGCGTGGCCCAAAAAAGTGTTGCTTTCCCCGTTTCAGAGGATGTCCAATCAGCCATTAAGAGCACCCCAATGGTTCAGAGAATGTCACGTCAATAGTTTGAGGAGTATCACGTCAGCAAGAATGACACGTCACCAGGATGCCACGTGGATGGGTGGGCGAGGCCTTAGTCTTTTCGCTGAAAACAAGTCATCAGCTTAAGACTGGGGGGCTTGTGTACCGTCCCGTACCCGGGCGTTGACAAAGTCAAGGTCAAAGTCAGCGTCAAGGTCAAAGTCAACATAAGGCGTCACCTAGGTGAGGCGACGCCACGTGCAAGCATCGCCAAGGCAAGGCGTCGCCAAGAGGAAGCGTCGCCAAGGTAGGGCGTCGCCAAGGTAAAATGTCACAAGAGCAAGGCAACCACAGTGTTGCTCCCCGATACCCATGGGTAGGAAAGACCATGGAGGGAGTGACGCCATGGGAAGGCCTCAAACCCCGATAACTCGGGGTAGCAATAAAGGGAAGAGAAATGTGGCTTCAAGGCTATAGCACTAGCGCCAGTGGAGAGCAATCTGACTCGTGAAGTGCCCATGTCGCCCCAGAGAAGCCCTTGGGATAGTTACGACTCATGTGAAGGGTCACGCCCAGGGGTAGCCAGGTGCAGGGTACGAGAGGAAGGTATATACGCTCTCAAAGCGAGTGACTAGAGGTTTGGGGGCATGAGTTGGCACCCAAAAAGTCACCCCTTGCGCAGATGCACTCCCAGGAAGGAGGACTCACACGAGGAAATACCCCCAATTGGGGTCACGGTGCTGTGAGGCCCTCCACGTGTAATAGTAGCCAAGTCAGAATAGAAACATCAATTTGTCAGGTATAAGGTAATTAAAGCTATTTAATAAAGTTTACGTTTCGAGCGTTTAAGGTACTTTAAATGCTCAAAGCGGTTTAAACGTCTTAAAGGCGCTGAACGTTTCATAACCTTAAATGCGCTTTAAGACGCTTTAAATGCTAGAGTAGTTTAAATAGAACCTTGGACGTGGGAAACAAGGTTCGGACTTTTGGCAGATTTTCCGAGACTACACTCTAGTCGCTTGCTCGAGTCTTGAGGCTACGCACAAGGGACTAGAGAAAGGTTGTTTGCCAGAGGGAGAAAAGATACACAACACATAGTTCTTTTTACCACCTTCAGAGTGCCGTTCACGGTGCTCCGATACGGAGGTGCAGAGTTTTTGGTATTTCGTGCTAGCTGACTTGAGCGTCGGAGTGCAAACGGCCGCTAGGGCGCCCCTTTTGTCCTTCTTTGCAGGTATCCACAGGTAGCCAAAGGGAAGTTGTCCCTAGCTGACGGGCAGGGTTGCGCACAAAGACGTCCCAAGTCAACCGGCCGGAACAACTAGTGATTGGGGCGCATGAGTTGGCACCCAAAAAGTCAACCCACGTGACAGAAGCACTTCGTAGAAAAGAGGGCTCACACGATGGAATAACCCTAAGTTGGGTGGCGGCACTGTGGGACACTCTGCACAGAATAACGATCAAGTCAGAGGGGCACGTGGCAATGTCCACGTGCTCATTAAAGGTTTCAGGGAAAGTTTGCCAAGGTACGCGTTAAGTGAGTTAAGATTCGTATATTCCAAGGAATGTTTTTATACGCTTTCAATGCGCTTTAATGCGCTTTAATGATGAGAGGTGTATAAAAAGGGACCTTGGGAGCATTTGAAAGGGAGAGTTTTAACCTAATTCTCATAGTCACACATAGCACAAACCCTAATTGTTCTTGACGGCGCACCCAGCTGTGAGCACAAGGCAATTAGGGCAACACGGTACTAGTTATTCAGTTACTCAGTTATTTGACCACCCTCAGAGCATTCGTTCAAGTGTTCCGATATGGGGGTGCGTCACTGATCCTGCCTGTTGACCAAAACGTTGGAGCTTGCCTCGTCAAACTTGGATCCACGTGTGCACCGCGTCAACCTCCGTCCTTCGCCACGATCCACATCAAGAACCTGCAAAAGAACAGAGCGGCGCCGCTGCGGCCGATCTCACTCCAACGCCCAAGTCAGTGACCGAACCACCAAATACTAAGAGTAACACTCAAGAACTCTCAAGGAACCGTGAACCAGTTCTCTCTCAGTATATTCAAGAACTCGCAAGCGTAAAGAAGATAATCTGAACGTGCGTACCTCAGAAGTTCGTTGGGAAACCCTTATATACCTGGACACTTTCTCTCTCCTGGCAGTTACAGACCTGGACACGTGGCTCGCATCCAACTGTACACGTGCCATCATCTGGAGCCTCCTTGACTTGGGCGCTGCTTCTGACTCTCATTTGGCTAAGTTACTTATGCATGGTACTACCCAGTGCATAGTTGTCCTGGAGTGCGATCTCCACTGGATTGGCGAGCTAGGGTGCCTTCATACACACCTTCCCTGTGGTCTCGCCGGTCGCCTTCATCATCTGCACCACCTGTTTCACCATGTATGCTCAAACAAGCTGCCCCCCGACCTCATCCTCTGGTCAGCTGGGAAATGTCTATCTGCCTTCATCTCCGGCGATGTCCTTTCTTCGGTGATCTCTGATCACTTGGTCGCCTGGGTTTACATCTGGCGACTTCATCTTCAACTTGGTGACCGCCGGTATTGGTGTGATGGAGATCGGAGCACGCCAACTTAATAACTGGCGACTACACGAGCCCCCCGACCTCCTTCCCTTCTGCCAACCTGGCGTCCTCTCAACACGCCTATACAATAGTTTGATGCCACGTCATCACTTCCGACTACCAGGGCGGTACACAAGCCCCCCAGTCTTAAGCGAAGACTTGTCCAGCGAAAAGACTAAAGGAGTCACGTCAATACCGATCTACGTGGCGCTGGCGCAGAATTCCAAGCGGTTGTACTTTCTGCTTTCCTGACGCTCCACCAAACACTCCTCCCATCGCTCGACACGTGGCTTTATCAACGGTTACCTTCAATTGTCGTTTGCGCTTCCCAAACCCATTTCGCAAAACCCTTAAACCCATTTCTCTTCACTGTTCCATCACTTCTTCGTTTTCTCAGACACTTCAACTTTCTTCTGCAAAAGCTCTCAACACTTTTCAACCTCCTGAACCACCAATTTCCTTCATCACTCTTCCGATCATAAAAAGGTACTTCCTTTATTCTTTCTGCTGGTTTTTCCTGCATTTTAACCGATTCGCATCATCCATTAACTGTCTGGTGCATACGCTGTGGGCTGTTTTTTCTATTTCTCCTTCTTCGTAACTTAGGGCTTCGTCTTTGTTACAACGAACCTTCGTTTGTTCGTTTTTCACCCTTCTTTCACGATCGAGTCAGCCTCTGCGAACCCTGATCGCCTTTTCTTTTCTTTTTCCTCTGCAGCTTCCGCAATGACTCGCTCAAAGATCACCCCAAATCCTCCTCCCTCGTCACGAAACCCCTCATCTCAAGCACACAACCCACCGCGAGCACGTGGTGCTTCTTCTTCTCAGGCTGAGAGGCCTGCACCCTCCCGCCCCAACTTGGCCCAGGCTACTCCGCCTGTCGCCGGAGGAGCCTCCGTCCCCTCTCCAGATTTCAAAAAACTATACCCATGGGCCACCTCGACCTTGCTGAAGGAAACCTCCTCAGTAAACTCTGCTGGGGCGGTTCTTCGACTGACGAAAGGGGATGAGCCTCACCAGTCGTTCCACAAGGAGCACGACGAAAAGATGACGGTGCTACCTTGCCCCCCCGACCTGCCAGTGTGCGCCGACGACAAGGGGAACAACGACGGGCTGTTCTGCTTCATCTACACCACTCTGTTCAAGAAGGTGAAACTTAGGTTTCCCTTCACTCGCTTTGAAAGGGAGCTTCTTACCGAGCTCGACATCGTCGCCGCCCAGCTCCATCCCAACAGCTGGGCGTTCGTGCGGGCATTCCAGATTATGTGCGACCACCTGGGGCTGCCAGCATCAGTGGACGTCTTTCTCTTCCTCTTCGAAGCCAAACACCCAGGAGATCGCCTGTGGGTGAGTTTGAACGGGATTGTTGGGAGGTCGATCCTCTCTATCTTCCAGCAATCCTACAAAGACTGGAAGGGCAAGTTCGTCCAGGTGCGCCCAAACGATAAGGACGCCTCACTGCTCGACGGTTTCCACTTGTATTGGGTAAACAAGGGGAACAAAGAGTCCAAAGGCAGCTTCAGGAGGCCAAGGAGTCCTGATAGCATGGGTGCTTTGGACAAGGACCTATGCTTCTCCTGGAAGAGTGTGGCAGACGCCAACATTACCTTCCTCACCACCACGCTCATCTGCTTCGAGTTCTTCGAAGATCAACTCGAAATTCGCATAGGTTAGAACTCACCTCAACGTCTAAGTCTTTACTTTAACATTATCTCTGTTAACTGTTTCTGGGCGTCTTGTGCGTTGTGCACAGGACTTTGGTTTTATTTTCTGCACCACTGATCTGCTTTCTGCTGCATACTGACTTATGCGTTTATTTTTCTCTCTGAGCTGACCCATGCATCTTTGCATTATGCAGATCGTATGTTGGGCCAGGGCAAACTTGCTGAACTGAGGGCGCTCGCCCGAGCCCACGGGTTGGCATCGGGTTCCCAAACCGTGCCAAACTCAGTGGTGGAGATCGCCGCCGCGCAGGGCAGATCGCCACCCAAAGGCCCAACTTCCTCCGAGGCCCAGCCCGCCAACCAGCGCAAGAAACTTATCCTTAGGAAACCAAAGAGGAAAGCCCCTCAAGTGGTTCACGAGGAAGAAGAAGAAGACGATGAGGCGACTGAAGATGGCCTCGTCACCAAGAGGAAGAGGGTGGCGCCTTCTTCACCATCTGCTCCACCTCCCCTTCCAATATCAACACCGCCATCCACACCGGCTCCGCCTCCAACATTGCTTCCTCCACCAGCTCCCGCCTCGCCAATCCAAGCGATTCCACTGGCGTCCGCACCTCCTGTGGTTGAGGCCGCCGAAGCCAACTTCATGGAGAACCCCCCGAGCGCCTCCACGCCTTATGTATCAGCGGGAGGGGATCCTCCTTCAAATGCTTCAACCGCAGGGGCTGCTCCAGTCGGGGATGAGGGTGCTCACAACTTCCCAATCCTTATCACCGAATCCCCGACGTCGCCACCACGCCAAGAAGCACTCATTGAACAACCAACTCAGGAAGGTGGCGGCGAGAACCAACAACAAGCCCCCCCGGTGCCTCCACCAGCAAACCTCTCTCTTGAGGTCAAGAGGATGTGGGAGCCCTTCTTAGCAAAACTAAAGATGATGGCGGAGGATTTCCCCTCCATTATATCTAAAGCTGTGGAGAGCTCCACCAGGAAGCTCCAGGATGACCTCTTCACACTCCGAGCTGAGAATAACTCCATAAGGATTGAGGCGGAGAGGTTATCCTGTAATCTGACACTCGCCGAGATCGAGCACTCCCGAGTAGAAGATGCCATGAGCACCGAGCTCCGGGTGGCGCGCAAGGAGGCCACCGATCTACGCCATAAGGTGCAGCTCTTGGCTCAAGAGAAAATTGAGCTGGAGAGCAAGCTAGTACCTTATCGCGTCAAAGTGGCTGACCTGGAGGCCTTGATTAAAACTGACGCCGCCAAGGTGAAGAAGCTCGAACAAAGGTCAGCCGATCGGGAGGTCTTCCTGGGGAAGGTGGAAAAGGAGAGAGACGACACCATGGCCAAGCTTGCCGAAGCCAACAAAGAAAACGGGAAGATCGCCGCTGAGCTGGCCCAGGTGCAGGCAGAATCCAAGAAGGTTGCTGAAGACCTTCTTCAAGCTCAAGAAACCATTGAAGAACTTGAGCTGAGCTCTGCCCAGATTCTTGCTGCTGGATTCGAGGCCGCTCGGGAACAGTTCGCCTGCTTGTATCCCGATTTAGATCTTACCATGGTGTCCCTTAACAACGAGGTGGTGGATGGGAAGGTTGTTCCTGCTGAAGACTGATTGAGTCCCTCCATCCACTACTTTTATGCTTTCTCCTTACATAAGATTGTAATAGACTTTCCCCTTACTCTGTATATGTGCCTTGAACTGATGTTTACTTAATGATAAAGTCTTTGCGTTTCTTCTTGTAACCTCTTTGTCTGCTTTATCTTTCCTTGTACGATTTACTTCAAAGAAATTAACTTAGTAATTTCGTAAGCGCAATCGTGTACTTAACTGCTTCGAACCACCGATCTTCGAACAAAACACTCTAACAATTTGTAACTTCAAGGTAATGAACCTTAGCGTAAAATCGCTCTTCAAATAACGAACTTCAACTCAACTAATGGCTTAGGACACCGCTGGTCTGATCTGCCTTATCAAAACGGGTCTTGACTTTCTCGCCATTGCTTGAACTTTTCCTGGTCGCCAAAGACTCTTGGCGATATCAGCTTCCTCCTGCCTTCACAACTTGGCCATTGTTCCTTTATCTGGGGGTAGAGGCGCCTTTTGGATCCTTCTCTACCTTCCTGAGCTTCAGAACAAGAGACCGGGTGACTAGGCGTTCTCTCCGAACCTGCCTTAGCCACCTAACAAATTTCTTCCGCCCTTTACACCATACTTGAACTCGTTCGAGACGAGAAGGATTTTATCTTGCCTGAACTCGCTCGTAGGCGAGAAGGTCTTTAACTCGCCTGAACTCGCTCATAGGCGAGAAGGTCTTTAACTCGCCTGAACTCGCTCATAGGCGAGAAGGTCTTTAACTCGTCTGAACTCGCTCGTAGCCGAGAAGGTCTTTAACTCGCCTGAACTCGCTCCTAGGCGAGAAGGTCTTTAACTCGCCTGAACTCGCTCATAGGCGAGAAGGTCTTTAACTCGTGCCTCTGCATTGCCCCAGGGGTTACATCTCCTCTCCCCCAGAAACACTGAGGACTTTTCGCTGGTGCCTCTACATTGCCCCAGGGGTTACATCTTCTCCCCCCCAGAAACACTGAGGACTTTTCACTGGTGCCTCTACATTGCTCCAGGGGTTACATCTTCTCGCCCCCAGAAACACTGAGGACTTTTCACTGGTGCCTCTACATTGCTCCAGGGGTTACATCTTCTCGCCCCCAGAAACACTAAGGGTTTTCACTGGTGCCTCTACATTGCTCCAGGGGTTACATCTTCTCGCCCCCAGAAACACTGAGGACTTTTCATTCTTCCTCGCCTGCACTCGCTCGACGGCAAGGAGGTCTTTATCTCGCCTCAGAACGCGCGAGAGCGTTGAGGTCTTTTAACTGGTGCCTCCGATCGCCGAAAGACGATGAGGACTTTAACTTTAACTGGTGCCTCCAATCGCCGAAAGACGATGAGGACTTAGAAACTTTTCAGAAAGCATGCAAAATATCTTTAACTTGCCTTAAATCACATATAAGTGACAAGGTCTTTCTTCAAAACTTTGGAAAACAGCAGGCATGCAATCTAAAACAACTTTAAGCTTCGAAAACTCTTCTTTACTGGGTGGCCTCAATAAAAACCCTCCTTAGGCGAAAAAGAGTGCCCCCTTCAAACTGTTTTAACAGAGACATTGTAATATAACTTCGTGTTTGTCTTTACTTACAACGTTCTTAACTGTAATATAACTTGAGGTGCGTGGCGTTCCAGGTGCGAGGAATCGCCCCTCCTTCCAATGTCTCTAAGCAGTAGGCACCGTTCCCGAGCGCCTCGGTTATTCTGAACGGTCCCGTCCACTTAGGCGACAGCTTATTCTCCATCTCGTACTGGTAGGCTTTCCTCATCACCAGGTCGCCTTCTCTGAACTGTCTCGGCATCACCCTCGAGTTATATCTTCGTTCAATCCTTCTCTTCACCGCCTCAGCTTTTAATCTCGCCTCTTCCCTGACTTCATCCAGTAGATCCAGGTTCAACCTTCTCTCCTCATTCGAGTCTTCCTCCACGAAGTTCTGGAATCTCGGCGAGCTCTCCTGGATCTCTACTGGAATCATTGCGTCGCACCCATAGACCAAGCTGAACGAGGTCTCATGGGTTCCGGACTGCTCGGTGGTGTGGTACGCCCAAACTATACGGGGTACCTCCTCAGCCCAACTTCCTTTGGCTTTCTCTAGCCTTCTCTTCAAACCTCTTAGCAACACCCGATTGGCTGACTCTACTTGGCCATTAGTCTGAGGGTGCTCGACGGATGCAAACACTTGTTGAATTCCCACCCCTTCGCACAGCTTCTTCAACAGGTGACTTGAAAACTGAGTCCCATTGTCCGACACCAGGCGCTTGGGCAAACCAAACCGGCACACAATGTTCTTCCACACGAAACCCTCAACCTTGTGTGCGGTGATCTGGGCCACTGGTTCTGCTTCGATCCACTTGGTGAAATACTCAATCGCCACCACCAAGTACTTCATCTGCCTGATCGCCAGTGGGAATGGTCCCAGGATGTCGATTCCCCATGTATGAAACGGCCAAGGGCTGTAAATCGACTTCAGCTCCTCGGGAGGCGCCTTGTGCCAATCCGCGTGCTGCTGGCATTGCTTGCAGCACTGCGCATACCTCTTGCAATCTTCTCTCATCGTTGGCCAGTAGTAACCTGCACGGAGAGTCCTTGCGGCCAGAGCTCGACCCCCGACGTGGCTTCCGCATATCCCTTCATGGAGCTCTGCCATAATTCTTCTACACTTTTCCCCGTGCACACATTCCAGGAGTGGGTGAGTGAACCCAAACCTGTACAGCTCACCATCAATCATTGTGAACTTGCTAGAATTCTTCTTTACCTTCCTAGCCTCCGTCGGATCCAGCGGGAGAAGGCCATCCGCCAAGCATCGTTTGTACTGCGTCACCCAGGTGTCTGGCTCGTGCGTAGCGCAGACCTGCGTCATGTTCACCCTCTCCCCCCGACATGCTCTTATTCTTGGCGACCTCAAAGTCTCTTGAGTCAGGGACCTATGACTTCTCGCCGCTCTCTCCGTCGACTTGCTTATCTGAAGAACCAGGTGATCTGCCACAAATGCTCTCGGCGTCTTCAGAGTTTCTTGAATCACCGTCCTCTGCCTACCCCCCTTGCCTGAACTGGCGAGCTTAGCTAGCAAGTCAGCTCGGGCATTCTGCTCTCTGGGCACATGCACCACTTCAAAGGAGGCAAAGGAACTCTTCAATTCCTGTACATACTCCAGGTAAGCCGCCATTTGTGGATCTTTAGCCTGGAACTCGCCTGTTACTTGCCCCGTGACCAGCAGCGAGTCACTCTTTGCCATCAACACCCTAGCTCCCATCTCTTTGGCCAGCAAGATCCCGGCGATCAGCGCCTCATATTCTGCTTGATTATTGCTGGCCTTGAAGGCAAACCTCAAGGATTATTCGATCAGCACGCCGTTGGGTCCCTCCAAGATGACTCCAGCACCGCTACCCTGCTGGTTTGACGATCCATCCACTGAGAGTACCCAACGGAAGTCATCCCCTTCAACTCGTGTCGCTTCAGATGAGAGCTCGACTACGAAGTCTGCGAAGATCTGCCCCTTGATCGGGCCTCGGGGCTCGTACTTAATATCAAACTCCGACAGCTCCACTGCCCACTTCACCATCCTCCCAGCAACGTCGGGCTTCTTCAAGACCTTCTGGATGGGCAGGTCGGTCATCACCAGTATCGTGAAGCTATGAAATTAGTGGCGCAACCTCGTCGCCGAAAATACCACAGCCAGCGCAGCCTTCTCCAGGGCCTGATACCTTACCTCCGGGCCCTGCAGCACCTTACTAACAAAATAAATAGGCTTTTGAGCCTGATCTTGGTCCTGGGCGAGCACCGCACTCACCGCCCTCTCAGTTACAGCAAAATACAACCTGAGAGGGGTTCCCACCAGCGGTTTGCACAAAACCGGGGGGCTCGCCAGATACTCCTTCAGCTTGACGAAGGCTTCCTCACACTCCTTCGTCCAGGCAAACTTGTTATTCCGCCTTAAGCACTGAAAATATGGATGGCCCTTCTCTCCGCTAGCCGACACGAACCGAGACAGGGCGGTCATCCGACCTGTAAGCTGCTGTACTTCCTTCACAGTGGCTGGGCTCCTCATCGCCAAGATGGCGGCAGTTTAGGGTTTAGGGTTTAGGGTTTAGGGTTTGGCTTCTATTCCTCTCTCAGTTAAGAGGAAACCCAAGAACTTCCCAGCCTCCACGCCAAAGATGCACTTCTCCGGATTCAGCTTCAACCTAAACTTGGCAATCGTAGTAAACAAATCCTCCAAGTCCGCAACGTGCTTGCTTTTCTCTGGCGAGGTCACGACCATGTCATCCACGTACGCTTGCACATTCCTTCCCAACATCGGTGCAAGTACCTGATCCATCAACCTCTGGTACGTGGCCCCCGCATTCTTCAGCCCAAAAGGCATCACCTTGTAGCAGTAGCACGATCTCTCGGTCATGAAGGCAGTCTTCTCCTCATCCATGGGATGCATCTTGATCTGGTTATACCCCGAGAAGGCATCCAGGAAACTTAACAACTTACACCCTGCAGCACTGTCCACCAAGGCGTCTATGCTTGGTAGAGGATATGAGTCCTTCGGGCAAGCCTTATTCAAATCAGTGAAATCGACGCACATGCGCCATTTCCCATTACTCTTCTTCACCAGCACGACATTGGCTAGCCAATCGGGGTACTGTGCCTCCCTGATATGGCCTGCAGCGAGGAGTTTCTGTGTTTCGTCTCTAATCGCCTGCCTCCTCTCCTCGTTGAACTTCCTTCTTCTCTGCCGTACTGGTCTCACCAAGTTTCCATCGCCAAATGATGGCACAAGAAGTCGGGATCGATCCCGGGCATGTCCGAAGCGGACCATGCAAAGGCATCCAGATGCCACTCTATCACCTTGGCGATCTGGTCCTGGAGCTCAACCTCCAGGGATCTTCCCAGCTTGAAGATCTTCCCCCGATCTCTCTCTCGAGCCACTGCTCGACGGGTTTTGGCCTGGTTCTCTGGTGATCGCCGCCCTGGCGATCCCCAGCTCCCTCGCTTCCTCAGGGCGATTCCTGCCTCTTCTTCCTCTAGACCGGCGTTCCCCTCCCCCAGC